>NC_056523.1:316489892-316610732 GCF_019175285.1 Sceloporus undulatus | reverse complement strand
TATCTGCATTGCAGATATAATTCAGTCTGACACCCATGACTCAGTTCTGGGATTTATAGTTTTGTGAGATATTTAGCTTTCACTGTCAGAGATCATTGGTGCCACAACAAACTACAAATCCCATTATTCCATAGCATTGAGCCATAGCAGTTAAAATGTTGTCAAACTACATAATTTCTGCAATACAGGCGCAGCACAAGAGAGGGAGCATAGCTCAGTGGTCAGAATACCAACTTCCAATGCAATAGTCAAAAGGCTAGCCTCTGGCACCCCCTGCTAAGAGAATAAAGTACTAAGTGGTAAGCAAAATCTTTGTGTGAGATCTTGGAGATCTTCTGACCATCTAGCCAACCCAAGACCTTTTGCTGACAGAGGAAAAAACAAGATGATGATGATGATTTATTTTACCTGCCTCTTTCCATGTATCAAAGTGGGGAACAACAACAGACCAATAAATACAGAATATCAGTGAAAACCATGGCATCAGTTAAAAACACACAGTCATTTGGTTATTTGGTGTTGGTTATTACCCATAAAGCCCTACGTGGCTTGGGCCTGAGTTACTTGAGGGACTGCATCTCCCCATATGATCTGCCCTGCACACTTAGAACATCCAGGAAGAACCTGTTGGAAATACCATCTTCCAAGTATGTTGCCACATCCAAGATGGCTTTTTCAATAGCAGCCCCAAGGATCTGGAATAGTCTTCCCGATGAGCTCCGTCTTATGACCCCCCTGGAAACATTTAAAAAAAGACTTAAAACCTTTCTCTTTTGTCAAGCCTTCCCCCCTGAAGAATGAAGTTTTGTATCTTTGATGCCATTGATTCTCTGCCTTACCCTGGATATGTATGTCGAATGACTGTGTATAGAGTTTTTGTATTATTGGAATTTATTAATATTTTTATGATATTTTTATGAGATTGTCTGTAATGGTTTTAATAGTCTGTAACCCCGCTTCGATCCAATGGGAGAGGTGGGGAAATATAAATAAAATTTATTATTATTATTTATTATTATTATTATTTAAAAGAAGAAAACAATACACATGCATAATAAAACAATCCATAATTTAAAATTAATCATTTAAAATTTACATTTTAAAAAATCACCTGCATAAGTCTGCCAGAAAAGACTGGTCTTTAATACTGATTTAAATTCAGATAGCATTTTCTACTGTCAAATCTCTTCCAGCAGGTCATTCCAGCAGGTCATTCCACAGTCCACAGGCTGAAGAAAAGTCTTCTGGCTGACAGTTGCTCACCTACTCCATGCTGGCTGGAGTAATGATGTCCACATGGACAGGAGGCTCCAGAAGTGTGACCAGCAGGCTACCAGCCCTGTCCAAAATTATCTGCTGTTGTCTTACTATGTCTAATGATAAAGGTAGCCCTGCAGCCAAGAATAGAGAACACTGGGCTAGATGAACTATATAGTCTAACCTGGGTCTGGTATAATTCAGTTTCCTGTGACAGGCAATCTATGACTTGCTACCCTCCATTCACACCTGAGCTTGAGGAGCTTGGGACTTTGCTGTCCCATTTGCCTGGGACAGTGAAAAAATATGATGGGTAGGGTGTCAGCACCAGGTAGACCATAGCTTAGCTGGCATGCTGGTTTTGTCTTGCTGAACTATGAACTTTCATGTACCCTCTAGCATTTCACAGTGGAAAACCATGACATGTGGTCAATCGACATCTGAGTGTGGTCAAGATAGCAAAAGGTGTTAATGAGAAAGAACAGACAAGTTAGGAGATGATGCAGCAGTTTGTTTTTTTCCTGAAGCTACTGGGAAGGGCTAGAATCTGGCCCCTCTTCTCTTCTCCCAGCTGCTGAATTAATGAAGTACAAACCACTTTTGCACCTTGAACTCAATTTGCAGCAATTGAAGCAAGCTACGAATAAAGGGAGGAAACTGGAGGAGGAAACTGGTATGTTTTTAAAGCAGCTGAAAAGTAAGACCATAGAGGACTAATTGAGACTGTCCCTTCTAAATCAGGACAAGACACATGCATAATAAACAGGACAGTTGGTGAATATCCTATATCGGCCATGATGATATAATATTCTTATCATGCTGTGTTGCTTACTGTATGACCTCAAGGTGGAAAAGGGACCAAAAGGCTCCCTATTTCTTCTATGACTTTGAGCATCCATTATTGAAAATGTTTCATAGTTTAAAATATCAGTAGGTTTTTTTCTTAATGGGGAACATTAATATAGCTGAATCTTATGCAAAGTGTACCCTCACACTCTTTTGGAAAAGGTGCTGGCACAAAATGTACTCATTTCTTGAAATGTTCTCAATCATTAAAACAATTGTAATTAGAGAGATTCAATTTCAGTATTGTAAAGAACATGAACAGTCGGAACAGGCATGTGGCAAAGGAGCAAAAAGGCCAGGACATAATTAGCAGCCTCATAAATTTTCAGAAAAGTTGTTTTTAAAAAACGAAGGAAGAGCAACAGCCCATTTTCTTTATCCAAAGTCAAATTAAAATAAAACTAGCTTTAAGAGGCACTTAAACAAGATGGGGAGAAAGCCAAATGTAATTCCTAAAGAGAAAGTTCCAGAGATATCAGGCTACCATTGAGCAGGCTCTGGCTTACGGCCCCAACAGATGGTCCCCAACTGAGCCCACTTGCAGGTCTTCTCTGGCCACCTAGGGCCCAGGCTGATTCATAAGGTTTGACCTATGTCCTCTGCTTAGTCTCAGCCTCTTCCATTTCTACTCTGATGTGACAAGAAGTATTCTTTAGCTGAATATGCAATTGAAACTGTTGCCTTCTACCTACTTACGTAAGAGTTAGACATGGATAGGAGGATCATGGCTTAACCCTCATGAGATAGGATTTCTTTTAATGTGCATTGTGTGAGCTGCATATCCTCCAACATTTTACAAATGAAAAATGGGACCAAGTAACACTAGGGTGTAGTCAAGATGACAGAGTATGGTCAATAATAACAGAAGTTATTAAAGAGGAAGAACGCTGGCCCTTTGTATCCATAGATTGTGTGACTGTGTAATGAAGTAGTAGTATTTGCTTTCATAGACTGGGGCCCGTTACAAACGGGCATAAAAGTATGGACTGGGTTCGTACTAGGGTTAGGAAGGGGTGTCACTTCTTGGCGCCTCTAACCCTAGTACGGACCGAGTCCGTACAAAATGGTGGCACCCTATGCACACGGGCGCCGCCATGACTACCTCACGACCACATCGCCTCTAAATGGGGCGGTGCAGTTGTGACGTAGTGGGGCCGCGCGAGGGTGCCTAGGGTGCCCTTTCTGCGGCTCCAGAAGGAGCTCCGTTTCGGAGCTCCTTCCAGCTTTGCGCCGCTGGGCGCAGCCTTTACATGGCTGCACCAGCGACACAGAGGAGAAAGAGGCCAAGCGGCCGCTTTCTCCTCCTCCCCACTGCCGTTGGGTGTCCTTGGGGCTTGAAGCCCCAAGGACACCCCTTTCCAGGCCGCGGGGAAGCAGCCTTTTGCAGCTTCCCCGCACCCTGGAAAGCAGTGGATTGGGGCCTCGGAGGCTGCCGTTGTGGCAGCTGAGGCCCCGATCTGGCGGGGAAAGGACCGGTTACAGGCCGCCCCAAATGGGCAGTCTGTAATGCGCCTAGGTCTACTACCTCGGATGCCTCTGAAGAAATAGGCCTAGTCTGCAAAAGCTAATGCTACAACTTCTTTCTCACAGTTAGTCTCAAAAGTGCTACAAGATCCCTTTGCAGGGTGAGTTATGACCCCCCCCGACAGCTTTGTAGAGGAGGCCCTCAGTCACAATTTAAAACTATTGCAAACATTAGAGAAGTATTACACTGTAGATCTTATGCTATGTGGATTCTGCAACAAAATGTGCCTCTGGGACACCGAAATACCCCATCCTGGTGCGCCTAGGTTAAGTTGAAAATGACTCATGATATGCATATAGCCCCTATTTTAAAAGGGGGAATCTGAAGGATGCTTCTACATGTGTTTGTTTGAATGCAAGCAGGTGCCTCCTTGCAGTCAGGATCTTAGAATCAAGAGGGTTTTCCTGAATGTGAAATGGTCATGAGTAGAATACCTCTGCAGACCATCTCCATTAACACAGGAAGGTTGGAAACAAAGGAGACAAGGGTATAGTGGGTATGTACCCACATCTCCACCCACTTATAATCCCTCACATCATAAGCCTGAATGCCTCTCTAGGGCACATATTTTAATCTTATCTCCATTCAGAATCAAACCATATGCTCATATGCTCTTTGTCTTATTCTTAAAGAAGCAGTTGAACCAACATTTCCTCCTTGTTCTGTCTCCTCTACAGCTTTATTGACCAGGAACAGCAAAAGGAGTATCCCTCATTTCTCCAGATAGCAGCCTGGAAGTTGGAAAAACCAGAGTCTGGTTCCTGAAATGCAGCAAAGGATTATGGGAGTTACGTCAAGCATTCTGGGAATTATGTCAAGTATCTCTGCAACAACAGCAGACAAACCTGTTTTTACTTATCTGCTAAAGCCAACAAGCCCATTTTTACTGTAATTAATGTAAATGTTGACTTCATTAGTACATAACCATGCAATTAGCCACTTTACAATAGAAATTACAGGTACAAGAGGAGATAATGGACCCCTCAGCTACTTCCTCAATTACAGACAGACTGCTCCTGGTTAATTGAATTAACTATTATGAGTGACCACAGAAGACCATCTGGTTGTTTGTAGCCTTATATTGTTCTAATTTAAATATCCTCCAAGCAGAGTGCACTGGACTGTGTGTGCAGCTTCATTGTGCTGTGCTGATATTCAAAAATATTTTCTACGGGATTTAGCAAAATGCTGCAGGCTATTTGTCAAAACCAAAATCCATTTAATTATAATGTATCATCTGGCAGCTATGCAGGAGGGAAAGGTTTTTTGATTGGCCGTACCACTTGACTTTGTTTCTTGCTGATTTTTTGAAACATATTTTTAGCAAAATGTCAGTATTCAGAAGGGCAGGGCAAAAGAATGGACAGCTCTACAACAAGCAATGCCGCCCTTGCGGTTCCTCTCAATGGAGACCACTTTCTCATTGCCCCACATACTGTGTTCAATAGATAGATCTAAATTCCACTGGCAGTCCCAGCTTGAGCAGACCAACTGAATCAATTTTTAAATGGTAAATGTACACATATGCAAATAATAATGATGATAATAATAATAACATTTATTTTTTACTCGCTCCTCCCCATGGATTAAGGTAGGGAACAACACCAAATCAACAGTGTACAACATAATTTAAAACACGTTAATTAAAACATGCAATAGTCTAAAAGGACAAATAAGACATACACATTTTAAAGCGATCCATAATTAAAATTCATCATCTAAATTCACAATTTAAAAATAATCTGGATACGCCTGCCAAAAGAGACTGGTATTCAATGCTGTTTTAAATCTGGACAGCATATTCAGTTGTTGAATCTCCTTTGGTAGATCATTGCACAGTCTATGGGTGAATCCCACTGATTCAGTCAGTCTATTATAGCGGTTACTAGTAATTGGACTGAAACTGAGGAGAAAAATCCTGAACTGATGAGAATGTTTACAAAAATTTGGGACTTATTCTGTACTAACTTCTCACGTGGTTGTTTTATGCAGAAAATAGCATCTCCTGTGCAGGAAACATTTTTTCTGCATACAAAATAATAGAGGAATAATCCTTGTTTCATATTGTGGGAGTATGGCGGGTTATAGACCGCCATTTCGGACGTCCTCAGGACGTCCCATTTTAAAAAGGGGGCGTCTCTTCTAGACGCCCCTTTCCCTATCACAGACTCAGTCCGTGACAAATGGCAGCGGCTGTTCCACACAGCCGACGCCATTTTTATGTCTTGGACGCATAGTGTCCAGACGGGTCGTGGCAGTTATGATGTTGCGGGTGCGCCATGGGCGCCTTGCGACATCATAACGGCACCGCAAGAAGAAGCTCCATTTTGGAGCTTCTTTTTTGCTCCGCGAGGGAGTCGCGCGGTTTGTATGCTGTGACTCCCTCGCGGAGCAAAGAGCAGTGCCGGCAGACTGTCGCAAAGCAGCAGTTTGTAACACCTCTATGTTTTCTTACTACATTGAAATAGGTGCAGATTATTAACACGTTTCCTACTTTGCATATCCATTGCTGCAGTTTATCAAATTCACCTCAGTTACCTAACTTGACTAATTCCTGTTGCTGCATAGTTGTTTTTTTTAAAAAAAGGATGTCCATTTTAGCCATTCACATTTTCTTGGAAACACCCTGCACATATGTGCATAAGTGTGCAAATGTTTGAAGGACGTTGCACATTTTCTTTTTAAAAGCCTCAAGAGGTAGAGAAATGCTATTTTTGTTTAATGATATGGATCAAACAAAATTTCTCCCCATCTCTATTGAGATAACAGCAAGCAATAGTAGCAAGCGCTTAAGAGATAAGCTAATTCTTAGCATTCTCATAGATGTGTGGAGGAGATTTCACTTGTGGCATACAGATCTGGTGTCAGTTAACAAGGAACTGCCAATCCATCTGACAGTTCCACTGAACAGAAAATTAATATTTTACTGTAGTCCTTAAGGACCATACAGGCAGGCAATTATACAACTTGCTGCCCAGACATAGGCCAGATGTGTCTATTGCACAAGCAAATGAATCAGCTGTGGTTTTTCTGTTGACAAATTCTACCGTTGAAAGGTTTAATATGCTGTGAGGAGGGAAAAACATTTTCTCCTGATTATGAGCTGAGCACAAGAGTCTTCTGGCTATGAAGGCTTTGCTTATCCATGATGCTGAAGTGGGATTCATAGTTGCTAACCACAGTGGAGGCTGGTGGAGAGATGGACTAAATATTTGTCATTATTTATTTCTCAGCTGAAAACTGAATTTTATGACAGATGAGCGAGAAGAGGGAATTGGCTTCAGGAAATTATTCCTCAGAAATTCACATGGATTGTTTGCATGAAAATTATGAGGTTTAGTGCAAAAGCAGCTTTATCACACAAAAAATTACAGATAACTGGTGGGAGGGTTGCTGTTTTTTGACAAAGCCCAGCAATTTTCCACCCAAAACAGTCACACACAGAGAGAGAGAGAGAGAGGTATCAAGCCAAAATGGATTTTAGTTGTTGCTGCTGCTGCTGCTATTTAACTAGCAAAGGAGTAAAAAAAAGTGCAACCCTCCCTTTTTCCCCATGTTAAAAAACACTTTAAAAAACTATTTCCAGTAACTCAAATGGCTTCTTTTTGAAAAATTGGTGCTTTTGTAAAAAACACATTTTTTGCACCCAAAAAATCCTATTCCCAGAAATAGACATAAATTTTTATTCAAAGATCATTGGGGGGGTGAAAATGCTCCAAAAATTGCAAGTGTTTTTTGCACAAACCATGTTTTTTGCACACACAAAAATGTTTTCTCTCACACAAATAACCCAACTGGTCAAGATCATAAATAGTCAGACATAATAAAATAATAATCATAATAATAATAATATTTATTTATATCCCGCCTCTCTATAAAAGCAATCGGGGCGGCTAGCTACAATGATAGTAGTATCATTACATACAACTACTATGGTTCAGTCATTAACTATTGTAAAGGACAATCTCAAACATGGTATCTGCAGCATTCTCATACAATGCCAAATTTCAAATGATCAGATGCTCTTTCCATCCACTTCCCTCACTGTCCAGCTTCTGCAACTTCACATGAAAACTAGAACAATTCCGAGTGTTGTATTTAATGATATAACTTTACACTTGAGTGAGAAACATCACTTCATGCTACATTCTTTTGTTATCATCCTACTGAAAGAGAGCTCTCCAGCATTTTTAATTGTGTCGACTTTAGCACAGGGACTTGGAGAAATACAAGAAACATAAGATTTGAATTTAAGCACCAGCTGTTCCCTTGCATATATTTATCTGTTAGTATGTGTGACTTTGCACATTGGATCATTTTTTATTTCTAACTTTGGACAAACTTATTGGGGCAATTACGTAAGTAATGACCTCCCTCTTGTAGTCCCTTTTCTCAGGGTAAGGTAGCCAGCTTGTAAGATTTGACAAGCCACATCCAACATGCCCAGAGATCATATTGATTAAGGTTCTGCTGACATTTTCAAACCTCTTGAGATAAATTCCCTTTTATGGTTTACAGCATGTGCAAACCCACTTGAGGAAATGAATAATGAAACTGGGTTGAGAAAGCTTTTTTCACTGACTCCTAACATCTGTCCTTCTAGATGTTTCATATTGCTATTATTTCCCATCAGTGCAATTTAGGCTGATTTTCTTTTTTTTAAAAAAATACATTATGATGTGTGTGAGGCAACAGAGGACTGAAGATAACTTCCTTTAATCCCATCAAGATATGAACTTGAAGAAGGACAAAAGATCCAAGTTGCCAGATCCAGGTTCAAGCCATGAAACCCTCACAGCTACATACCCTCCAATGTTTCAATGATGAAAACTGGGATGCATGTAGCATTAGTGTGTGGCCAAGAGGGTGAAAGCTATGAAGGTGGAAGAAAGAAAGCACATACGAGGATATGTTGTAGCAACAGTTTGCTTTTGCCTGAATCTATAGGGAAAGGAAAGATTGTTCTTCCTTCCCTCCTCTTCCCCTGCTGTGAGTGAAAACACAAGCTAGAAGAGGCTGCAGAATTTTGCCTAGAACAAAAAGTGAAAGTGGAAGGAGGGGAGAAAAACTGGGACATTTTAAAAGCAGTTGGAAAGTTAGGAGAAGAGGGGATCAATCAAGACTCTCCCTACCAAATCAGAACATTTAGAGGGTATATAGAGTTGACCATTTCTGGAGTCCCAAGCCTCCCACTCTTTGGTAGCAGAAGGGAACTGTGGCACTACCAAAACTTTTTAGCCTATCACTTCCACCAGTTCTAGCCAGAATAACAGAGATGAGAGACCATGGAAGCTGTAACAAAAGAAAACAAAAAACCAGGGAGTAGCATAGCTGTGTATCCCTGCTTTAAGTATGAAGGTAAGCAATCTGAGACCCAAGAGATGTTGTGGACTACAATATCCATCAGCACCAGAAAACATAATCAATGGCCACTAGCCATGGAAATTGCAATCTAAAACATCTGGAGAGTTGTCAGTTGCCAGTCTCCTCTCTGCCACTCTCTTCTCTGGGTTATTGCCAAATCTACTAAGCTATCTTTGTGGCATCACATATTCTTCAAATGAAAAGGAAGTGTAAGACTCATCTCCAAGTCCATAAACCCATGAATCAACCATAATGAGTCTGATTCTCAACAAGCAGCACTCCAAAAAGCTTTATCAGGGAAGAAAGAAAGAGGGGAAAAAAGATGAGGTTCCATGCCATTGGCTTCAGGCCTTCAAATTTATTGTTTTGTTGCTGCAGACTTTTTCACAGATGAACGACCACATTGCTTCAAATAAAAGCTCCCTCTATCTCCCCAGTGCTTTCTGACACTGGAGGCACTGCAATGATATGTTAACAGTGAAGAAGACCTGGGGATTTGGAAGTATGCCCGGTCCAATAATAAAGTTTAGAATTCAAATATGTAGAAAATGGGCCCTGGTGCAGAATGAAATCTAGCCTACATCTGTAGCAGACTGCATTGACTGGGGACTAGGAATCTTAGATGGTGGGGAGGGGGGCATCACATATTCGGAATACTTTCCAATATCAAAGGCTGTCTGCATATGGTAGCAAATATTACTGAGAAAGAATTAGCATATATTACTGGAATATTATCTTACTTCAAGAGAAGTATAGGAACCTGACACATAATGTATCAGATCACTGCTCTAGCTCAATTTCACCTACAGGAGAGTTGGGCCACTTCCCTGAGTTCAAGTGGATATTGCCCAGCCCTCCCCAGAACCTGCCATGGGCACATACTCCCTCCCCATAAAATACATGCATCAGGGAGTCAAATTCCAGTTCCTTGCACCCCATATACTTTTTTGGTCTTAAAAAGGTATGGAGAGAGAATGAACCCATTCCCTCCAACATTTCACAAAATGAAAACTGGGACATGTGTGGCCAAGCAACATTAGAGTGTGCTTAAGTTATTATTAAGGAAGAAGACACAAGCTAGGATAGGCTGAAACAGTTTGTCTTTGCCTGTGCCTACTGAGAAGGGCAGAATTCCACTCTGTCTTCTCCTCCCCCCCCCCCCCCCCGCAGCTGATTTAACTGAGTACAAACAATTTTGTTCTTTGAACTCAGTTTGAAGCAAATGACTTAAATCCTATGGGTAAGATTTCACAGATGAAAACTAGGACACGTCAGGCCAAGCAACATCAGAGTGTGGTTAAGATAGCAAAAGTTATTAATGAGAAAGAGCATGCAACCTAGGAGAAGCTGCAGCAGTTTGCTTTTGCATGAGCTTACTGGGAAGGACAAGATTCTGCTGCTTTTAGAAGCATCTAGAAGTGGAGAATTATGTCTCAATGAACAACAACAACCCACAACTCAAAGGGTGTAATTAAAAGTGACTTATGTTGCAGGTTTTTTTGGCTGATTTTCACCAGCAAAATGACCCAGTGGCAAAGTTCCTCATGATATTCTTGCAAACAAGCTTGTAAAATGTGGGCTTGACAAAGTAACTGTTACATGGATTTGTAATTAGTTGACCAGCCGAACCCGGTGCTCAACAATGGCTCTTTTTCATCCTGGAGAGAAGTGACCGGGGAGTCCCACAGGGGTCTGTCCTGGGGCCAGTGTTATTCAACATCTTTGTCAATGACTTGGAGGACAAAATTGGGAGCATTCTTATCAAATTTTCAGATGACACCAAATTAGGAGGAGTAGCTAATACCCCAGAGGACAGGATCAAGATTCAAAATGACCTGAACAGACTAGAAAACTGGGCCAAAGCTAACAAAATGAAATTCAACATGGAGAAATGTAAGGTACTGCACTTAGGGCGAAAAAATGAAATGCACAGATATAGGATGGGAGACACCTGGCGGAAGGAAACAGCGTGTGAAAGGGATCTTGGAGTCCAAGTAGACCATAAGTTGAATATGTCAAGAGTGTGATGCAGCAGCTAACAAGGCAAATGCGATTTTAGGCTGCATCAATAGAAGTATAGTGTCTACATCAAGGGAAGTAATAGTGCCACTCTATTCTGCTTTGGTCAGGCCCCACCTTGAATACTATGTCCAGTCCTGGGCACCACAATTCAGAAAGGACATTGAGAAACTGGAGCATGTCTAAAGAAGGGTGACTAAAATGGTGAAAGGTCTGAAAACCATGCCCTATGAGGAACGACTTAGGGAGTTGGGGATGTTTCGCCTGGAGAAGAGAAGGTTAAGAGGTGATATGATAGCCCTGTTTAAATATTTGAAAGGATGTCATATTAAGGAGGGAGCAAGCTTGTCTTCTGCTGCTCCAGAGACTAGAACACGGAGCAATGGTTGCAAGCTCCAGGAAAAGAGATTCCACCTCAACATTAGGAGGAACTTCCTGACAGTGAGGGCTATTCGACAGTGGAACAAACTCCCTTGGAGTGTAGTGGAGTCTCCTTCCTTAGAGGTCTTCAAACAGAGGCTGGATGGCCATCTGTCGGGGATGCTTTGATTGGGATTTCCTGCATGGCAGGGGGTTGGACTGGATGGCCCTTGTGCTCTCTTCCAACTCTATGATTCTATGATTCTATGATTCTATGCACCACAGGAGCAGAAGAGTGAAAACTGACCGCTGACCCTCACCACATGCTCTGCCTGCCCTAAGGTATCTAAATATAGCTACATTATTGTTATTATTATTATTATTATTATTATTATTATTATTATTAAACTTTATTTATATAGTACTGTAAATTTACTCAGCACTGTACATACAAACTTTTTAATAAGATGGTTCCCTGCCCTCAGGCTTACAATCTAAAAAGACAAGATACAAAGGGAGAAGGGAATGGTGGTGGGAAAGGGGATCAGGTCCAGCAGATCTTCTCTCCCTCTGAAACCTGGACCAAGGCATGTTTCTGAATATGTTTCTGAATATGTATACATTCTTCTCTTATAATATGTCTCTTTTCCATTATCTCTTATGATGATTGTGATTTCTTTTCAATGAGTGCCTCTTTTTTGGTTTATAATCTTATGTAAAGTAACACACGTCTCCAAGAGAAATGGGTCATGGCTCATTCACTCAGTACAGGGATGTATTAATAGAACTGTAATATTCTTTTTCCTCCCAAGCACAAGTTCATTACATCTCTACTTCACATCACTTTATGAATGCTTTTCCTTTAAAAAGACTACATGAAAAATCTAAGTGATTTGGCTTAGATTTTCATGCAAACAAAGTTTCATATAATTTTCTGAGATGTATGTACTTTTGGATTTTTCTATCATGATCATTTTAGTATGTAATTTTCCATAATGTGTGCACTGTTATATAGGTTTTTGGCTGGAGAATTGCATTCCAATCCTGACTATGGACAAATTTGAAAAGAATGAAGGTAATTGTGTTCCTGTTTATGTATCATCTTGGAATGTCATCTTCCAGTTTCTAACTTCCACTTCCATACCTTCTCAGTCATAAAGCAAAAACAGGAAGTTCCAGCATCTCCAGCCAAAATGAAAAGGAGTGTAAAAGATCATTTTGCAAGGTCATTAATGGATTTATAGTCTCCCATTTTGGCAGGATATAAATCCCATAAAATAAATAAACAGCATGTTGGCAATGGCAAAAATGTGAGGTATTACTGAAATAATAATAATAATAGCAACAACAACAACAACAACAGCAACAAACCCCCTCCCAGTTGGAGTTCACAAAATATATAGCTAGTGGGTTCACAAGAAGGATCTAAGGACAATACAGGTTGAGTCTTCCTTGTCCAGAATTCTGAAATCTGAAATAATCCAAAATCCCAAATTCCAAAATTATCCAAATGGGTTGCTGAGATTGTGAGAACTTTGCTTTGTAATAGTTCAGTATACACAAACTTTGTTTCATGCATAAAATTATTAAAACTATTAAAAATATTGTTCATAAAATTACTCTTAGACATGTGTAGAAAATTACCTTTATGTATGAAATGCAAATGAATTTCATGTTAGACATGGGTCCCATTTCCATGTATATGCAGATCTTCCAAAATCCCCAAAAACTCAAAAATTCAAAACACTTCTGATCCCAAGCATTATGGATAAAGGAGGTAGCCTGTATTCCTCTCCCACTTCCACCAACTGATATTCAGAGGCACTCAGCCCTTCATCCTGGACATAGCATAGAGCCATATTGACCCATAGTTCTTGATGATCTTATCCTTATTCAAAGTCATCACAATTGCTGGCTATCACTACATGTTGTGTCCAGTGGTGTCATTCAGCTGGTTCACACCAGTTCACTCAATCCAGTTGTTAAAATTCGTCAGGTTCAGCTAATCACTTGTGGGGACAGAAAAATGAAACATTTCACTTCACCCATGCCCTCTGACTGGTGCATATTTTGATTCATTTCCAGATGCCTTCTACAGCAGGAGCAGCAAGCCAAAGGCTTTCCCAGCCAGCCCCGGTTCCACCATATCAGAACCAAGTGGCAAGGAAGGCTAAGGAAGAAGAGACAAGGGATTGCTAACATGCAACTCTATATGGGGAAGACAAGGCAAGCAGGAAAGAAGAAGGGAGGGAGGAAGAGAAATTGGAAAGGTAATCCAGGGGGTGCCCAGCCCTGATCCCTCCCATCCCCTCTGCAGTAGGCAAGTGTAGATCCACACACATTTCTCCAAAGATTAATCATACAATAATGGAACAATTCTGGTGAACATGTACACATTTGGCAAAATGCATAGATAGATCCAGTTGTGAATTATTTTGGATGACACTACCGCCTGTAGTAGAAAAAAATGCTCCTATACTTATATAACTTCTTCTCTATCTGCTCTGAAGTGCTGCCTCAGCCAAGTAAAAACACATTCTGCAGAGTGAGCATCAACAGAGGGCTACCTTCCTCTATTTTTAGTCCTTCCATAACTACCTTTTGAGATGACATAATAGCATCTTCCCCAACACTGGAAATGATGTTTGTGTCACTTCTAATTTGTTTTCGTTTTGCTTTTTCTCTTTCAGGCCTGGAAAATCACCACTCTTGGAACCCTCAATTTTTTGGCACATGCAGGCCTACAATATATTCTGTTGATAGCCCTGGCTAGAGTAGACTCATTTATCAATGACATTACCCTATGTGTTGAATTGCCATTCAACAATGAATTGAATAGATTGACTCTGGTTGTGATGAACCAAAATGATGCCAGCCACACCTACCCACATGTGTACAGTGTGCCTATGTCATACACGGGCGCCCCTTACGCAGCTTCCAGCACACTGTAACCTGGGCTGGAAGAAGCGGCACCATGCGCCAGAAAGAATAATGGTATGCACGCTGCCGTGGGCACAAGCCCCATTGGATTTAATGTGGCTTGAGCATAGGCAGAATTTCCCTCATGCGGGTCTGGAACGGATCCTCGTGTAAGGGAAGGGACCATTGTATATGCCTGTCATGGCCAGCCAAGAGCAGGACGAGGAGGACGAGAAGGAGGCCATGGCTCCTCACGTGCAAGAGGAGATTGAGACTATACCAGGTACCAGTTCTGCTCTGCCAGACCCCAGCCCTGATCTTCCAGCCCCAGGGGTTGAGGCTCAGCCAGACCCTAGCTATGTGGGGTCCCCTCCAGAGGCCCAGCATCTTAGTGTTGCCCCTGTGGAAGAGCCAAACATGGAGGTTCCTTCCTTTAGGCAGAGGAGTGCCAAGAGTTCCTGCATGCGCAGATCCAATAGGCTTGTAGAGAGGCAATCTGCAGATAAGCAACAGCTGGCACAAGGGAGGGTGTCTCTCATTTAAGCAGCGAGAGAACGCCGATCCTCTGCCAGAGTTTGTTGCAAATCCTTCATTGTGGTTGCTGTCGGTACTGGCTCCTTGAACTCCGCGCTCTTGAATCTTTGTCTGCTCCCGAACCTATGACTTTGGAACAAACTGGACTTCTCCTACCTTCTGGCTGCCCTGACCTTGGACTGAACTGGCTTTCATGACTTGTGGTATCCTGACCCTGGCTTTCGTTTGTGACTTGCCTCTCTCAGACTATAGAACGGTCTGTAGACTGTTTCTCAGCTGCCTAGTCAGCTTTCTTGCCGAGCCATCATTATCAGCATTTGTTTGTGTGTGCGCTGGCCACATTCCAGGACAATGCCTTCAAGTTGCCTGTTGACATATGGCGTTGCTTTGAATTTCATAGGGTTTTCATAGGCAACAAATAATGAAGGGTAGTTTTTTTGTGAAGTTTTCAGGCTATGTGGCCATGTTCTAGAATAGTTTATTCCTGACTTTCACCAGGATCTGTCACTGCCATCTTCAGAGAAGCATTTTTTGAAAATGCCAGCCACAAATGCTGGCAAAACGTCAAGCATAAACTGTCCTAGAACATGGCCACATAGCCTGAACCCCTCCCCCCCCAAAAAAAAAAATTATGGATGCTGGCCATGAAAGCATTATTCTCTTTTCTAATGAGTCGTGGCTTCCCATGAGGTGGCCAAGGTACAACAATGTAAGTGTGTAAGTCAGTAAATTGTGTACTCTTTCTTATTTTTGACATATTTGTATCTCAAAAAGTTTGATTTTAGGAAGGCTAAGGGAAGAAAGAAAAAACAGTGACCACAACAACAGCTGCTATTTTAAAAAAAAGTGAATGCATGTAAGTAAACACAAGGTCAATTCTCTTATTATCAGCATTTCCATGAAAATGTCAAGCAATTTTCATACCAATCTCATATTTAAACCTCAGTCACTAGAACATCTCTCCTGGAACACAAATACAGGAGAAGGGCTGAGAAGTGAGCGGGGAAATCACTGGTCTAACATATATTTTCATCTTTAGTTTGCAAATTAAATCTATACTGCTTAAGATGGATACACATGTTAAATTACTCTTTAAAAGCACTGCTTTAGTGGATCAGATCAAAGTCTATGTAGTTTACCATTAGTAACTATCCTAGTACCTCAGGAAACTCAAAAGCAAAGCATCAAGATACAGGCATTTTTTCTTGTTTGGCTATAACAGGACAGACACAGCTTCAACTAAAGTTTCTGGAAGAGCTGACCAGTCTTCCACAATCCTCCTTTCCAAAATAAATCATTTAATCTGGTGGCAATCCCTCATTCTGTGGCAGTGTGTTCTAGAAGTTAATTATACATTCTGTGAAGATTTGCTTCTTTTTCTCAGTCCTGGGTAACATCTGAATCAAGATTCAGACACTTTAGGAATACAGGTACACTCTACTTCATAAAGTAGATATATTCCTGGGCATTAATTCTCTAAAAGAACATTTAGTATCAGAGGCAGAAATAATATGGGGGGGGGGGGAAACACACATATAAAAAATATATATAAACATGTGAAAATTACTTAAGACTTCCATACGTAAACACAAAACTTTTTTCACTTTCTAGATATTATTTGAAAGCTTCTTCCAAAAGGCATCCAGAAATGGTAGGTTTCATCGCCAGCCTCCTCTTTTCTTATGATTTTCACTTTGATGGTCAAATGGATAGAAATATAGTTGGGGGGGGGGGGGAAGCAAGAAGTAATGTCCCTTTTGCATCATTCCAATGCAAATTAGACTAATATGCAGAGTCAGTATTTGAGGAAGTGGAATATGGAAACCCTACTGTAGCAGAGCAAGTGTGGTGTAGTGGTTTCAGCATTGGGATATGAATCTAGAGACTAGGATTTGAACATTCACTTGGCCATGAAAACCCACTGGGTGACCTTGGATGAGTCACACTCTCTCAGGCTGAGGGGAAGGCAAAGGCAAACCCACCGTGAACAAATCTTGCCAAGAAAACCTCATGATAGAATTGCCTTAGGACCACCATAAATCAGAAACGACTTGAGGGCACACAGCAGCAACAAAAAACAATTGTAATATTATCAGTACCATCCCTTGGTTTCAGGCCTGCCTCAAAATCTTAAGACCTGGGACTGTACTAACCTGCCAAGCCTAGTAATCCTTTAGTAACTAGATGAAGCAAGATGACAGATTCCCAGGTGTGACAAGAAATGTATGGATTTCTGTATCTGATGATTCACTGAACTGCAAGTGACAACCTTCTTCTTTCCTTTCTTCCTTTCCACCTACATCGATTCTTGGATTCTTCTGGGCAGGAAAGTGTATAAAGATTTTTCTATTTCAGCTGAAGCTTATTTGAGCAACAAGGCCTACCTGAGTGCATCTTGCATTCTTCGAACCCTATCACACTACATGTATATCTCAGTCATTACTTCTTTAACAGAGCTGCCTTGGTTCCCTTTCTGGGAGAAAGGCAACATAGAAATGAAATGAAATAATGAAGAAACAAAGATGTAATGGCAGAAATAACATGGACATCACAGAGTAAGTTTCCTATACCACACACAAAAAGAGCAGTTCAACCTGTGTCAGAAAACTCTTTATTCAAAACTAACAATACGCACATGTCAAATGAAACAACCAGGTCAGGTAAGCTTTGCATAAACTGTTTTTAAAAAAATTCTAGAGAACACTTGAAGGCTTCTTCCAAAATGCATCCAAGGATGCCTTTTTCTTTCACCAGCCTCTACTTTTACAGTGGCCCTTGGTATCCGCTGGGGTTTGGTTCCGTGAACCACCATGAATACCAAAATCCATGGATGTTCAATTCCAGTTATATACAATGACAGAGTAAAATTGTGTCCCCTCTATAAAATGGCAAAATCAAGGTTTGCTTTTTGCAATTTATTTTTTAAAATGTTTTCAAGCTATGGTATGAATCCATGGATAAAGAATCTGTGAATATGGAGGACCAACTGTATTATGATTTCCATTTTAGTGACCAAAAGTTATAAACCCAAGTGTTGTTGTTGCTTGTTAATATGTTATTGGCAGCTGTTGAAGTGTTCATCTTTTCTCTCTGTTATGCTCTTCACATGCTCTGTAAGAAATTCTAGCGGCAACTGTTGTTTATCTTGCCTGTTATAAAGAGTCATCCACAGCAAAGGTAGGATCGCTTAGAGCAGAATCCTATTCTTTTCTAGCTCAAGCTTTATTGCATTGCTTACTGCAGATATGCTGCTCCAACCTGACACTGAAAGTCCATTTTTCTCCAACCCTCCTTCATCATCCAGCCATGCAAATACTGCTTTAAAAAAACAGCTAGCTAGAGTTTGTGAAGGAAAGTGGAGCTGGAAATGCATTAAAATATTTTTGTAAATAATGAGCTTCTTTATCAGAGGTTTTGTTAACTGAGGTATGCCTGTATATACCTGCTTTAGATGTCATTAAATTATAATCTCAGCCCTTGATCTCAGTAATCTAGTTCTGATACTGAATTGCAAATTAAAGAGTTGCTATTGAAAGTTAGCTAATTGAAATCTTTATATACTCCCTTGAAAAGCTAATGGAGATTTCTCAATGTCTACACAATTCAAAGACTGAGAAACCATCATTAGATATTAAAAGTAACACAAGAGATAACTACCATAGTAGACTGAAGATAGGCATTTAGGCCTGGCTTGAGAGCCCTCCATGCAGATAATTTCTAGATTGCAAACTGTGGTAGTTAGGCTAGTAGCAATTTGGTGGCACAGTTTAGCTCTTTGCATAACTCCTTCAAAGTTCAAACTAAAACCAAGAGCAGATGAACCAAACCAAGGATATGAAAACAGCAAGCCACCACTGGTGATAGTACCTGACTTCTGTAACACTGTTTCTTAATCATAGTTAGGATTCCAGATTTAAAAAAATATTGTTCTGAGCCTTGCCTTAGTCATATAGTTTAACCAGGGCAAGGGTGACATATGGATTACAATGATATGAATCCTATTATATGGCTGCTCTAACTAAAGCAGACCTATTAATTCAATGTGATCTGCGTAAGGGTTTGCTTTCCATTCAGTGGATTTCTTCTTTTTGTCCAGTGACTGGTGTGACAGTTTCAGTTCCAGAAATTTCTGCCGTTAAATTTCAAATAGGTGGGTACAGCCCATATGCAATGTAAGAATACAATTACAATTTCATATGTTGTAAAATTATGCATTGTTTTATTATGTATTTATATATTGTTTCTTTGTAGGGTTTTATATAGCCCCTGAGGAAGACCTCTGAGAGCATACACAGACTGAAACACAATGGGCTTTTTATCAATAAATGGATCACTTACCAAACACCTTGAAACATATTTCCAGTTTCTTCTGGGGATTTTATTGGGTGGCTTCCCAGTTTTTGCTTCCTATGCTAGTTTTGGACTACTATTAGGATTCAGGCCAGTGCCTTCTATCTGTAACGCATCCATGTTTTCCAACCACACCTTCAGACTTTTTCCTTCTCAAAAATAAATTCATTAGGGACAGAAAGCTGGAATAAATGCATAGCACTAGCAGTAGGCCACCACAAAGTGTCCTGGTTTTGTTTTTAAACCTTTTACACCTTACATATTGGGATTTGTTTCATTTCCAGTGGCACTTGAACTGCTGTGTGGGGAGCAGTCTCCCTGTGTTTTGTTTCATCTTGTTCCTTTTTAAAGATTGCAATTCCATAATGGCAAGGCTGTGTGACATTCCAAGTGCAGAGTGAAAGGACATTCCCAAGAAACATATTCACTAGAGGGAGCTTAACACAATACTTAGACTCCTCTAAACCAATCTGAACTGACAAGGTCACTGAACTTGAGACTCAAGCCTTAAGATCCATACTACTAAAAATGTGTGGTTCCCCTAAGAGTTCTAGGTGGTTTAAAAAAAAAACCACCCTGTCTCACACTCCCTTATAACCTCACAACAGCGTCATGAAAAAGTTAGTCTGGAAAAGAGCAATTTATCTAAGATCAGTGAGTTTTATCACCAGAGATTTGAACACTGGTCTTCCCAATCAAGGTCCATCACTCTGGTTCTCAAACAAGAAGGGAAGCATCTTTTTTTCCACATAACTGATCCAGCCTCATCTCAGCCTCATTAGACATATAACTGACAAGATAAACCTGCAGGCATAGGAGATTCTTTTTAAAAATAAAATAGTTCATTGCTCATTTGCAAGGCCAGAGAGCCAACTGTTTCCTGCCACTTCCTATCCAATCCTGGAAAGAGTGAATATAGTTGGGAACTTGCCCATTTGTAGTACATTCAAGATGAGTTTTGTGGAAATGAGAAGATGGGCAAGCCAGGGATTTTCAGATGTCCTTCTGTAGAAGAGCTGGAATCTTTCTATAGCAGACATTGCTAAGCCCTAACAGTTAATGCTCTGGCATATGCACCCGCTTGAGGAAATATTTTACATAAATGACAACTTCAAAAGATTGTTGGCTGGTATCCTGTTGGTGCCATATGTGCATGTAGGTTCCCTTGTAGTTGTCCTTTTCTGACCATGTACAATAGACATATTCAGTTCATGCTTGCCTAAACAGAGTAGAGCTAGAAAGAAAGAAAAATAAATGTGTTTTGTTTTTAGTGTTGACAAACTGATTAGAAGAATCCTGGTCTGATGAGAATCTTCACAATTCAGAATTTATTCTGTGCAAAATTCATACTTGGTTGTTCTGCACTGAAATTTTTGCATAGAAAACAACTTTTCTGAATAGAAATATTACTTTCTGTACAGAAAATGTTGTTTCCTGTGCAGATAATGCCACTTTTAATTTAGAGCAACCATATGTTAATTTTGCCCAGAATAAGTCCTGAATAGTGAATAGACTTTGAAAAACTGTATGGTTTTTGAAGATTTTTTTGCAACAGGAAGAAAAGTGCTAGAATTACTTATTGCTTCCTTCAAGAAGAAACATGGTCAAAAATTATATCCCTAAAGCAAAATTCCACAGGTTTAACCATTTCCATCCATCCATTACTTTATTTATATCCTGCTGTTCCCCCAGGTTAGGATACAAACCAGCTTACTAAAAGGCACAGTATACAATACAACACATACAGATAAAATGTATGAAATTAGGATTAAAACAGTATTAAAATAACAGCAAAATTAAAGCCAAATAAAACTTTTCTTTAAAAGCGATTAAAAATAGTACCATACCATAAAAGCACCTTGTTTGTTTGTTTGTTTTTAAATCAGTTTCCAAAGGCTTTCTGGAAATGAAAGGTCAACCTGCTGCCAAAAGGAAAACAAATAGCCATCCTAGCTTCCCTAGGGAGGGAGTTCCAAAATGTGAGAGCAGCCACAGAAAAGGTCTTCTCCCACTTTCCCACCAATTGTGGCTGTGACGGTGGTGAAACAGAGGCGGGTTACAGATGGGCAAAAAGGGGTGTGCTCATGACGTCATGAAGGTGTAGCCTTTAGACGGCCCTTACCTGAATGCCGTCATGAACGCGCCGCCTGCACGCCCCAAGCGGGAAGAAGCGGCATTAAAAAGGTGCCGCTTTTTTCCGCTTCTTTTTGATAAGCGGTGTACGTGCGCATCTCCGTATATAAGCTGCTGCACCGATACACCACAATTGTCACGCCGCTAATTTAAGTTGCCCATTTAAAAGCTCCGTGTCTGCTGTGTCGCATAATGAGTCGGGGTCCCGGGACATGCACGGTTTGCAGTCAGGCTTTAATTGCAGCGTCAGATGCCATGCAGCTGTGGAAGCTGCGGCATAGCTGCATTCTATTTTAATGCTCGTAACCCTAACCCTAGAGCTGCATGTGCGCATGCGCTGTTAGAATCGCGGGAAGTTGTAAGTTTTGCCGGCGGATGTTTTGGTTATAGAAAGTGATAAGGGAAAGTTTGGAATTTAAAGTGAACCCCTACACACGTTCCTGCGCCATTTTCACCTGGGGAACGGGCACAGTTCGGCTGCTCCTGGCACAGCTGTGTGGCGGCTCCCCTTTGCCACCAGGCAGGATGGCACAGCCATCCACCAGCACCCCGAAAAAAGGGAGGGGGACGTCTTGGTCTCATGTGGAGACGGCTGACCTCATAGCTATATGGTCACAGCCAAATATTCTGGAGAAATTGGGCCAGTCCTACCTGAATTCCGAGACGTATCGAGAAGTGGAAGAAGCCATGAGAGCCAAAGGCCACAACAGAACTTGGGAGGAGTGTCGCCGAAAATGCAAATCGCTGAAATCTCAATACAAACTATACAGAGATGCCCAGGCGAAAGGTACTAAGATTGCCACACACACACCCCCGCCCTTTTACAAGGAGCTGCATGCTTTCATTAAAAGTGATGGAAGCATCAGACTCAACAGACTAGCCACCAGTGGGGAGCGTGTGAGGGTCCTGGTGGGCCAGCCAGCCAGAGCCGAACCTGTGGTGGTGGAAGAGGAGGTGGAGGAGACCCCAGAGCTGGAATGTTCCCAGGACCTTTTGATGCCCTCTCACGGTAAGATGTGCCAGGGCCCCTGAGGGAAAGGGAGGGGAAATGGGAGAAGGGGAAGATGTGGCCCCGGGGTGGGTACAGGGCAGAGATGACCCTTGTCCCTTGTTATACAGATGAGTAGCAGGAGGAACACCCCAACTCGGGCGATTCCTGCAGCAGCCAGAGACCTCTGGACCCCTGCGCCCTACTCAGACGAATGTCTGCTGGGACCGGGAGCTCCAGAAGCAGACCACCATCTCAGGCTGGATCCTCTTCCACGACCAGCAGCTACCGTGACCGCTCACCTGTCTCCTGGGCCAGTGCACCCGCCAGCGATGGCAGTGAGGCCGAAGAGACTATGCAAGGTAAACCCTATGTTTATGTTGACAACAAATGTATAGTGGTGCAAGTGCGGCACAATAGGGTAAACTGCATGGCTCAATTGCGCAATTGTGGCATTGTTTCTTTCACTGCTTACTATGCTGGTATGTTTGCAAGGTTGCTGGGCCAGAGATCATGTGGAAGTAGGATTGTGAGTGTCCCTGGCATGGTCATGTGCTACATGTGTCCCACATTCCTAAGGCACCCCTCCCTTGCCTGTAAATCTCTCATTTCCCCACGCCCTTAGTTTGAAACTCTACCCTTTGCCACATTGGGGAAGCTTTGAGTGAGAGTTCCTGCATGGCAGAATGGGGTTGGACTAGATGGCCCTCAGGATCTCTGCTAACTGTAGGCTTCTATGACTCTCTGGTTGTATGTCCAATAGTAGGAGGACGAACAGAAGAAGAAGAAGAAGCAGTAGCTCCAGCTAACCCCATAGCTGCCATGACACCAGAGGAGCGGCTTGAAACCAAGAAGAAGAGGGTGCATCCGTCAGCAGCTACTAGAACTGTGGCGGCTGTGGATCAGCTCAAGGCTTGCTCAGCAGAGCACATGGCAGCACTGGTGGAGCAGGGGCAGCGAGCCTCTGAGGAAAGGGAGAGGGGCAGACAGTCCTGCAGGGAGATCATGGAAAGGGCACTGGAATTTCAAGAGAGGGCCATTCAGAACCAGGAGAGATCAATAGACAGGTCAGACCAGGAGCAGAGGCGACTCAACACCACCTTGGAAGCGCAGACTGTTCTGATGGGGCAAATTGTGGAGATCATGAGGGGAGGGCAGGGTGGCACGAGACGCAGAAGGGTACGTAGGGAGCAGAGTGGAAGAGCCAGGGCTGTCCCCAGGGTCGTGGAGGAAGGGGTTGGGCAGCAGGAGCCCCCAGCAAGAGCAATCCTTCCAGCTGAGGAGCAGGGAGTTGCAATGGAGGTGGAACTGTCTCAGCAGCCTCTTGCTGGGCCATCCTCCAGCCTCTTCAGTGACGCGGTGGCAGTCCCACCGCCCACAACGTGCCTCCAAAGGCAAAGGGCAACTAGAGGGGGCCTGGGATCAAGGGGCAGGGAGCACTGACAAGGCACTAGGTCCCATGATGTCCCAAGACATCATTTCGCCTCCCAGGGTATGTGTTCCCTCCCAGCCCTATCTATTCTATTCTACCCTTCCTGTCCCCTCCTCCCACCATGCCTGCCTCACTGGTCCCCTAAACCAGCAATGTCCAAACTCTGTCCTTCCAGGTGTTTGAACTTCAGCTCCCAGAATCCCCAGCCACCTTGCCCTGTGGTCTGGGATTCTGGGAGATGAAGGCCAAACACTTACCTGGAAGGACAGAGTCTGGACATTGCTACCCCAAAGCACTCCTACCTAGAATTAGAATGCATAGTTGCACATAAGCTGTCACATTCTCACACACAGGCACACTGCCACACTTGCGCACAATGAAAGACACAAATTTTTTTTTAAAAAATAAACTTTTTTATTACAATAACAACAATAAAAACTTTTACTATTTACAATATTTACAAATCAGGGAAGGGGTGGTGAAGGGGGGTGGTGAAGAGGGATGGCGGGGGGACAGGGAAGGGAAGCTGCTTCAGGGAGGGGGAAGGGCGGTGGGGCGGGCAGCCGGCGGAGGATTTCCTGGAGGGTCTGCTCCATGGCCTGTACCCAGTCGTCAATTTTCTTGACCCTCTCCTCCAGGGCAGAGAGCCTCCGTTCCGTCCGGTTCTCTGCGGGGGGAAAAGAAAGAGGATGGTTAGGATCAGCTTGTGCACCCCATCACCCACTCCCACTGGCAGGGTTTCTGGGTGCCCCCACTCCCTTCTCTGGGTTCACCTCTACACTTACCTTGCTGCCGGGCTTGGAGGACTCGATCCAGGGCCGTGGCATCGAGGGCCAAGTCCCCTGGCTCCCCTGGCAGGCGGCGGCTCAGGCCAGGCTCCTCTTCCTCGGCGGCGATGGCAGCAGCAAGGACATGAAGCCCTGCCAAAGGGGGAAAAAAAGGCCCAAGTTACCATGCTGGCATGGCAGAGAAGGGCACAAGTGTCGTGGGGGCTGCAGTCAGGCAACCCCTACCGCTCACCCTGGGGACCTACCTTCCGCCAGAGGAGCCTGCTATGGCTGTGGAGGGGCCACAGCAGCTGGTCCTGGCTGTGGCCCACCCTCGATAACATCCTCTTCCCCCGAGGATGGTGGAGAGGGCGACCTGGCACGGTGCCCTCCCTCCCTCCCTCGACCTCCGCCTTGGCCGCACACCTGCAGAAGGGAAGAGAAGGGATGGCATTGGCACCATGCAGGAAGAAGGGGAGGACAAGGGAAGGGTCAAGGAGGATAGGACAGGGCATGGCAAGAGCTCTGACTTACCTGGAGGACGGCGATCTTCCGCTCTCGGCCAACCTCCCCTGATCTACAGGTCCTTCAGCCGCTCAAAGGATGGTGGCCGCCTGTCAACCGGGGGGTGCTCCCCAAAGTCTTCGAGGATTTCGAAGAAAGATGCCTTCAGAGTTTTAAACTTTACTCTGCACTGATGCATCTTTCTTCGAAACCCTCGCTCTTCGAGGGCACGGGATGCCTGGAGAAAATGCCCCCGGTTTGGGCTTGTTCGTGCTGGCCATCACCCTTCGAGCGGCTGCCTGTGGCATCAGGGAGTCCAGGAGGATCCCGACCTCCTCATCGGTCCAGTAGGCGATTCGGACCGGGACCCTCCTGCGTGGCGCTGCCATCTTGATCGCCGTCCTGGGGTCTTGCACAGTTGCGCATGGGTATATATGGGCACCTGCGGCTGAGGGCCGTTAGGCCAAGGTGGTCCCAGGCCAATGAAAGCTCTCAGAGGAGCAGTTTGAATCTCTCCCCCAATAGATGCCCTCTGGGTGCCCTATTGTTACATTCAAATGGGCCATTAGGAAAGCTTGAGTTTGAAGGGGATTGATACATTGTCAAAGGGGCAATTGGCAGTTGGAGCTGATGTATCTTTTTGACCCAGGAAAACAGGCGCCAGGAGACCTTGTGTGTGTGTGTGTGTCCCTCTCAGGCACATGGCAAAACATGCCCACAGCACACAGCAGGAATGATAGGCAGACTCAGACTGTGGATAATGGGATACATTTATTCATGTGCTTATGCTATTACAGTACAATGCACTCTGACATCACAGATGATGACACAGGAGCCATGCTTCAGATTCTCCTTGTAAGAAAGAAGTCTGCCAGGGCATTCCTCACAGCCTCCCCTTCTTTCTGCTTGGCTTTTTATTCATCCGCCATGATTTCTCCCAGGGTGGGCAGCACAAAACAGCACCTATATCGCGTCCCCTCATCCAGGACCCTGCCCTTGGTCTCACAGATGTTGTGCAGAATGGCGCATGATGCGAGGATGGGCACCACGTTCTCCTCTGCCACCAGGAGTGGGGCAGTGAGACAGCGCCATCTCGCCTTCAATCTGCCAAACGATCTCTCCATGGCCCCCCTCACGCAATTCAGTTTTTTGTTGAACAGCTTCTGTTTGGGAGTGTGGGGGGTCTTGAAGGGTGTCATGAGCCACTTCCGAATGGGGTAGGCACAGTCAGCCAGTACCAGGGGCCCAATCTGCTGCCCTCTGATGTTGATGCTGGGGTTCCCTTCCACATAGATGCCAGCCTCCATGGCCTCGAAGAGGAGAGAATTCCGTGCCACCCTGGCATCGTGGGCTGACCCATGCCATCCAAGCTCCACGTCCACGAACCTTCCTGTGTGGTCACATGTCCCTTGCAGGATGACAGAATAGGAGCCCTTTCTGTTGACATATGCATTCCTCTGCCCCAGGGGTGGTATGATCAGGCAGTGGCACCCGTCCATGAGGCCAACCACTTGTGGGAAGCCACGCTGACCAAAGGCATCCATAATCTGTGGGGGAAAGGAAGGGAGAAAAACAGAGGAATTGACATGACAACTCTTTTACACATGCACAACTGCACCATAGCAAGAACAGCAAATGTACAGTGAGGGGGTGACATCTGACACAGAATATCACAGAGCTGCCAAAGATTAAAGGGAAGGTGGTCTGGCTGTCCCTACCTTGCGTGCGTTCCCCAGGTACACGGTCCGTGACAGCAGCAGCTTCTCCATGGCCAGGGCAAACTCCACCACGATTTCCTCCACGGTGGCAATGCCAGCCCCAAACAGCGCCGCCGTCACAACATAGCTGGATTTGTGTGCCAGTGAAAAGACACCAGTGGCCACTCTCTTCTCCACCAGGATGGCTCTCCTCATCACTGTGTCTGACTTCTCCAGTTCTGGGCGCAGGATGCCCACTAGTCTGTGGAAGAGGGCACGGGGCATTCGGAAGAAATACTCCCATTGCTCGTCAGACCATATGGTTGAGACAAAGTTGTCCCACAAGTCTTGCAATGTAGGGACCTTCCAGCAGCGTCGGAGCCATGCCACTCGGGCCAGGGCCATGGCACCGCCAACAGCACCCTGATGAACCACTATGGCAGCCACTGCCCTTCGCTGTTCTGTGTCATCATCATCATCATCACTGCTGCTGTCATCCAAGTCTACAGCTGTTGTGGAGGTGGATGATGGGACCTCCATTGCAGTGACAATGGAGGCAGAGGAGGTGGAGGGGGCAGCGGTGGCAGCAGTGACACCTGTGGCTGTGGATTGCAGCTTCAGTAAGACCACAGGGAACAAAGGAGAGGAGGCATCCATGATGCCGGTGGCACTTGCAATGCGCAAGCGGGCAAGGATGCCAACATCAGCTGGTCACCAGCTGGCAGGAGGCCACCTTTGTTCTTGGGTAGGGCGGGGGAAAAAGTTTAAAGGGGCCTGGGCCCTTTAACAGTGCACATGCGCATTCTGCAGCCGGCAAAAGGGAAATTGCCGGCCAGTGCTGGACTGCCGCAGTTGCGCATTTCTTAGCCGGCAAAAGAAAAAAAGCCGCGTTTTTGGCCACCCGTGCGGAAGCTGCCTCTCTCTTTGCGGCATCCTGCGAGGCAGCAGTATGGAAGCTACGGGTCAGAAACGGCCCCAGGTGAGGTGTCTTCACTGCCTCCGATGTGGAAGCCCCATACATCTGAGCCACGCCCCCGGGGCGGGCGGTCTGGAGGCTCCATATTCAGGGGAAGACATCTTCAAGACGTCTTCCCCTGCCCGTCTGTAACCCACCAGAGAGATGTACCCTCCCTGCAGATCTTAAAGCTTGGGCAGGCTTATATGGGAAGACACAGTCTTTCAAATTACCTGGACCTGATCTATAGGCCTTTATAGGTCAAAACCAGTACCTCAAATTGTGTCGGAAACAGACCAGCAGCTAGTAGAGCTGTTGCAACAAAAGAGTTGAGTGTTTCTTATAGCTGACCCCAACCAGCAAGCTGACAACAGCTCTTTAGACCAGTTGAAGTTTCAGAAATCTCTTCAAAAGCAGCTCCATGTACAGTGCATTAGAGTAATCTAATCCAGATGTAGCTAAAGAATGTGTCACTGTGGCTAAGGCTGCATCCACACTGCAGAAATAATCTAGTTTTACCCCACTTTAACTGCCCTAGCTAATGCTGTTGAATTCTGGGAATGGTAGTTTGTTGTGCCACCTCAAGGAGCGGATGCAGGTATGCGCATGCTTTAACTGTGCAAATGTACTCCTGACCACTACAGAGACCTGCATATCCAGGGTCAGGGCTCACTCCAGTACACCCAAGCTGTCATTTTGACTTGGTATCATTCTGATGTACCATTCAACAATTGACAGAATGAATGTGTTTAGTTGGGACTAACCAAAAGGATTCCAGCTATGCAGTTGTGTATTCTTGCATTATATGTAAGTATTTGTCAATGCTTTCAGTGTAACCTTTTAGTCACTAGGACAGCCACCATGCATTCCCTGTGTCACAATGGGATAATAATCAGACATATTTGTAGATACAAATGTTGCAGGCTTGCAGGCTGGATGAAGAGCTTTGGAAATGTCATCCTACCATGTCCCAATTGTCAGCAGAACAGGCCTCCGTCACTTAAAAACACTCTCTGTAATTTAAAGCAATAGTGCCACAATTGTGAATACATTGTATAACTGAATATGAAGCAATTACAGTTCTCTAACTCTAGGTTAAGAATCCATAACTGCACAACAGGATGCCAGCCTTAATTATTATCTTGAGTCGAGGGAGTCAAGGCGCTTACAATGCAAAACCAGAACAATATAGCTAAAAACATACAAAAGTCAACATTAAAACAGAATTAAATGATTTGCAATATTGAAACATTAAACATACACCTAAAATGGAATTTTAAAAAAATACAGCACCCTCTAAAGCCAATACAGTGTCCACTAAATCCGTAGAGAAGAGTTTTCTCTTGGTCCCATTATTGTCACAGGTATATTTCACAGGTGAGGACATAAAAGGAGGCTTTTTGGTGGTGGGTCCTAGGCTGTCAATCTTTCTATCAGATTAAGTGGCTATATAAAAATGCTTTTAACAGTGTGTAACCACCCCATTTCCTGTTGCTTATTTAAAAAAAATGTATATTGTTTTAAACTACTGTTATTGCTTTAACATGGTAATTTATTTAATTCTTTCAAAAACATTTTATATCAGGTAAATTATATCGGAATTCATGAACATTGTTTTAATTCATATTGTGAGCCACATTGGGTCTCATTCAGGAGTAAGGAGGGTTATAAATTTAAGAATAACTCAAAAATTAGTGGCTGGCTTTCTGATTGAATTGCCTGATATTCTTATGATGAATTTTGTATTTTGTGAAGTCAAAGACTTTCATGGCTGGCATCCACAGTTTTTTGTGGGGTTTTGGGCTATGTGGCCATGTTCTAGAAGAGTTTCTTCCTGACATTTCACCAGCATCTGTGGCTGGCATCTTCAGAGAATTTTGTATTTTATTTTATTTCTTATTTCTTGTTTTTTCTTTTTCTTTCCTTCCTACTTTCTTGTATTGTATTCTTTCAATTTACCCTGTGTTTTGTCTTGTTTTCATTTGTTTTTAATTTCATGGACCATACCGAGACGACCTTGAAAAGTACTGCTATCATTGTCATCATCATCCCTACCAGGACTATCATCACCACCACCATCATCTATGCTTCTCCCATCTGCCTTGGGCCTAGATGGAACCAAACCTTATTCCATGTCAGATCTGCATTTTCCTCTTTTCTTTTTTTGCCAAGACATGAGCTATCCACAATGCTGAATTTATTTGACAAGGAAAACGGATCCAAAAAGAATTATGTTGAGACCATGGAAATCAATACTCTTCTCATTGCTAAATTAGAACACCTTGCTAATAATAGAGGCAGGTAATTAGAGGCACATTGCTCTCCCTCATTCGCAAAAACACTTAGCTTTCTTGGCCTTGTTGGCAGAACATGGAATGGGGGAAGAAAATCACATCTTATTTGCTACCAGCATAAGAATAACATAATCCATAGTTTGGTTATATTTAAACTTAATTAGGAATTGGTTGAGATAAAGTTGAAAAATCTCAACAAAGGGTACATATTAACCACCTGTTTTGTATGGCCAAATCATTATGTTCATGTGCAGCTTCCTGGGATGGTAATTTCCCAATCATAGAGAAACAAAGATTTGTACAAAATGTCTCTCTCTATATATATATCACATTGTGAAATCAGTTCATACTCAATCTGAATTAGGAAGAGCCATGTGATGAGAAAGTATGGCCCACTCTATAAGCCTTAAATCTGTGTGAGGAGAAAGTGCCATCCTGTGACAGATATTTTTATTCCAGGGTTGTGAGAACTTTAACCAATGGCGATTCTTTTTTATAAACCCACTTTCTCATTCACAGACACACGCTCTTTGTGATGACTCAGTGTCATTGACAAGAAAACCTAACAGACTAGTTGCACATGACACTTATTACTTGGAAAACATAGAAATTTGAGTATTATGAAAACTCCTTCCCAATGGGTAGCAGGAAAGGAATAAAGTACTCAGCCACTGTCATCTCCATATGTGGCTCTGCCTACTGTTTTAGTTAAATGGCGGTGCAGAAAGCACCCTAGATCCCTTTCACACATAGTTTCATTCAGACAGGTCCCCATCCTATATCTGTGCATTTCATTTTTCCGCCCTAAGTGCAGTGTAAACAGCCTAGGGGCTAGCTGATACTGGGAGATGTTGTCAAAAAAGAAAAGAAATTTGCAAAGCTCAGCATTGGTTGGAATCCTGTTGGTTAGTCCCAACTAGAGTAGACCCATTGAAACAATTGCTAAAGTATGAGTCAACAACACTTAGGCACATCCAATTGATTCAATGGCTCTACTCTAGTTGGGACTGTGGTGCACAGAACACCCGGCTGACCAATCAGAAGGCAGCTGAGGCCCAGCCAATAGACTGTGGGCTGGGACTTGTGAGAATTCCGTGCTGATAACCAATATATTATTGTCCGCCATTAGTATAACGGAAAACGAAATGTTTTCAAAACCGTACTGGGAACGGGGAAAAGTGGTTAAGGATGAGGCTCCATCAATCTTTAATCCAGTAAGAGAAAAAGGTTAAAAGATTAAATACGTTTGATAAAAACATTTAAATGGAACATACAAAGGATCTGAAGTTGGGGGGGAAAGGTTATTTAAGTGTTGTTGAAGTATTAAAACCCAACAAGTGATATAGTTTATGGTTATAATATGCTAAACTTATTTTAAAAAATATGGTAAGTTGTTATAACAGATAGAATTGATATTGGACATATGTCTAAAAGAGAAAAATATATAACTGGTGTTGGGTTACAGAAAAAGCCCGAAGATACCTAAGTCAATAATGATTATTGATAAAATAAGTATTTAAAAATATATTACATGTATAACCTGATGTTTATATGATGTTATGTATAACATTGATAAATAGGTAAGTATAATTTATAACTGGGATTCCATTGACCCACATAACCGGTTGGTTATGTGAGTCAATGAATCTGTTAGAGGGGAAAGATGTGTGGTGCACAGAACACCCTGCTGACCAATCAGAAGGCAGCTGAGGCCCAGCCAATAGACTGTGGGCTGGGACTTGTGAGAATTCCATGCTGATAGAGGAGAGAGTCAGTTGGGATTGGACAGTTGAGGGAACCGTTAAGTCCAAGAGAGGACTGAGTTCCTGAGGGAATAGTCAGTTAGGGCTTGGAATCCTGAGAAGGACGGTTAGGGATAGAGTCTGAGTGGAAAAGGGCTCCGTACCATTTCACTTCCAGGACTCTAGAAAAGGGAGTGGCTGGAGTGGGATATCCTGTGGGATATTGTTAGCTTTGGTGGCTGTTAGGACTAAGTTTAAGAGAGGAACTTAATAGAAGGACTATGTAAATCTTAGGCGGGATACACACCGCCATATAGTACGTACTGTATACGTACTAGGGTTAGGAAGGGGCGGTGCTTCCGCACCCCCCTAACCCTAGTACGTATACAGTACGTACAGATGGCGGCGCCCCTTCCACATGGGCGCCGCCATCTTTACGTACTGGACGCATAGCGTCCAGATGTGTCGCGGCGTTTATGACGTCGCGAATGCGCCTGCGGCGCCTCGCAACGTCATAGATGCGCCGCAGAAAGAAGCTCCGAAATGGAGCTTCTTTTTTGCTCCGCGCGGGAGTCGCGCGGTTTGGCTGCTGCGGCTCCCGCACAGAGCAAATGGCGACGGTGGGGGAGCGCCGCAAAGCGGCGGTCTGTATCCCGCCTTAGTTATAAGAAACTAGTGATTTAGCTAAAGAGTTATAAAACCAATGGTAACCATAACAAAGTGAAAATAACAATTACATAAAATATATCAAAAACAACACTATTAAGACTTCTTGTAAATAAAGTTTTATTTGTTTGATTCAAGAAGGACACGCCTGGACTTGAGTTAATACCACGCTACTCACATTACAAAACACGGGTGGCAGATGTGGGAAAAAGAAAACCCAATAGTACTGCCATCTTAAGGAGAATAAATAAGGTGAAGGAGTGTTGTCTTCACATAAATTGGTGGCAGCGGTGGGATGAAGAGGCCCAGGACTGCCATCTTTAAGAACAGTATCTGAGTAAAGGATTGGTAGAGATAGTTCTCGTCACAGGGACTAACAATAGAATTTAGGCTAGGATGTTTCCAAGGGCATACCTTAGCTGAAAAATAAGAGAAAATAGATGAGGTAATAAGAGCTAGAAGTCCTTAGGTTAACAGTCAGGCAGATCTGTCAGAACGTTATCAAGTCAAGTGCCACCAAGTTCTTCATGAATGGTTCATTAGTGGTTCAAAATGACTAGCAGTCAAAGCTTCACTAATTTTGATGGATTGCACTAAATGCTATTGGCTAGTCCCACAGAGTAGACCCAGCTGCTGAATGAGAGGTCAAAACATTTGTAAATCTCATTGATTCAATGGGTCTATTCTAACTGGGCCTAAGACTAGTCTTCTGAATCTAATGTGTAGTCTAGCCAGATTTTCTGCTTTAGACTTAGTGGTCACTCAAGGAATGGTGGGGATACTGCTGTCTCTGGGTCAGCAAATGTCTTTCCTATAATCTCAGCTAAAATTCACAACCAGACTGCTTCTTTCTCCTTGCCCAGTCGCTTATGGCATTGCATGCATTTATGGCCACAGCAAAAGTTTATTATTTTTCATGACAGACTCTCATACATTCTTTCCTATACTAAAGTGGAGTAAGACAATTCACTCTCAAGGTACTGGTAGATGTCTGCTGCATACTAAAGAGACACCTGAGCCATACTTCAGGGATTTATTAGATCTAGCTGGCTGTAGCAAACGCTGTACTTGTTGATACTCACAGCCAGTCGTTGCAAGCAAAAATTGCTGCTTAAGTGCAGAGTGATGTGGCATTCAGAACAGACTGCTGCAGAGGAAGAATAGTAACAGCCCAACTCCAGATAAAACCACCTGTATTTGAACATATTTGCAGTTCAGATGAACAAGGGGGGGAACAATCAGAACTTTTAATGCTAACTGATGCATTGTGCAAATGGAATGCTCAGCTGCAAAACTAAAATCTAGGATTCTAATTTGAAGCCCCAAGTTTAGGAAACTGAAACATATATATAATGAACTATCATCTTTACAAGCACGTATAGAAAGAGAAATGACGGAGAGAGTGGGAGGGAGATGGACAGACAGACAGCAGATGTAGAAACGAAGAGAGAAGATAAACAGAAAATAGCTATGACTCAGGCCTGTCTATTAAAATCTAGTTGAGGAACTTGTAGAGCAGGTGAATGACATCCCTAATTCAGAACCTTAAATATGTTTGAGCATACAGATATTGAATACCAAACTTTTAGCAGCTAAAACCCCAACATCCTCCATCTAACTGGATGACTCTATCTGTGACACTTTCTCAGAGCTGATTCTCTTAGATCTCAAGTTCTTTCTATTGCATCTATGAAGGAATTAGCAAATTCTGGAAAAATCATTTTAAATTCAATCAGACTCCCCCCCCCCTCTCGTGCTGTATATAAAAATTCACTAATCACCTACTATGGATGATCATTTCTAAAATCCATTCATTCAGAACTACACATGCCATGGCTCATGGAAATGAAGGATTTACTGTTGAGGCTGGCAAACCATCCCATCCAACTGACATAAGAAACTAGCAGTATCCAAAAGCATTGCCAGCTCCTTCTTCTAACACTGTTACCTCTCCAAGAATGAAAGCAAACACCAAATCACAGCACAGCCAAAGCAGAGATAAGTAGATGCTTTATATACCTATAATCAAACAAATTTTCCATCTGTACACAAACATGTTTCCCTTTCCAGCTAGAATGAAGCTCATACTTAGGGGAAGGTATGGGGGAAATGTTCCCCCAGTGGTTTTTTATTGTTCTTTAGATGATGCTTATGGTCTAATCCTTTCTGTAGCTCTGCCTTTGAAGGAGAACACAGACTAGGCCTCAGGAACTGTCGCATACCACTCAAACTATTTGCAATATTCACAAAACTAATTTCCAGCCTCAACAGTCCAACCCTTGACAGTTGACAGCATAGTTGAGAATGCTCTGAAAGACATTGGTGTTGGTGGCTGCTGTTGTTGTTGCTGCTGCTGCTGCTGCTGCGATGTATCTTCAAGTCACTCCTTCCTAATTTATGGTGACCCTAACATAGGGTTGAGAACCAGTGTGATGTGCTGGGCTGTGATAACTAGGACCCAGAAGGATCAGGGTCCCAATCTCTACTCAGCTCTGGAAGCCAGCCAGGCAAGTCACACACTCTCAACCTCAGAGGAAAGCAATGGGAAATACCTTCTGGACAAATCATGCCAAGAAAGTGCTGTGATGGGTTCCCCTTAGGTTTGCCATACGTTGAAAACAAATTGACAGCACACAACGAAAACAAAAACAACAACAATAACAACAACAACATAGGGTTTGTGGTTTGCCATTATCTTCCTCTTAGGCTGAAGGCATATGACTTGCCAAAGTTCACTCAATGGATTTCCATGATTTAGGAAGGATTTGAGCTTGGCCCTCCTGAGGTCCTAGTCCAACACACAACCACTGCATCATACTGACATAGGGGCAGTACTACAGACGGATGGCTCCATGCTGCCTATCTTTGCCCCACATCTGTGCTGCAGCATCCACATACTGCAGCACAGACGCACTGTCTAAAAGGAGCCGCTGTAGGCATTCCTTTTTTGCACCATCATAAGGGCTGCGATGCAGCTCTATGATGGCTCTTCTGCCCAGATCCGTTTGGGTGCTAGGGCACCCTTATGTTGTGACGAACTGACTTACAAACCAGCCAATCAGAAGCCAGAGACGCTAAGCCAATCAGGTACTGGCTGAGGAGTTTGAAGATTCCGCTTGGCAGTTGGGTTGAGTCAGTTTGTGTTTGGAATCCTGAGGGTTGAAGCTGGAGTTCAGTGGGGGAGATAGGATTAGAGACTGAGGGAACAGTATTTTGATAATAGACCAAGGAAGGGTCTGTTAGGTCCAGAGAGGGACAGTATTAGTTCTGGAGAGTCTAGAGAGGAGAGACTCAGAAGATTATCGCACTGCGTTCTGAGAACGTTCCATATCATCACGTGATGAAAACGTTCCTGGAACGGATATTACCGCATTAGAAATCAAAACGTGATCAGAACGGGATCAGAACGGCAGTTTACCGCACTGCGATTCCTTTTTCTTGAAACCGTTCTCAGAACGGTTTGCTGTATTAAGTTTTGTGGGCTGTCTTCTGATGACGTCGCCACTCAGTGGTTGGACGGCTCGGGAGAGGCGCTGCCCCCAGGAAAGAGGGAAAAGGGAGGCTTGGGCCATGGAGCTCGCCTCTCCTGAGTCCCTCGGCTTACTGAAATCCCTCACCTCCCTTCCCCATAGGAATCAATCCAAAAACGGAGTTTTAAAAGAGCAGTGAGCCCTATGGGTCTTCATCTGGGGGGGGGGCAGAGGATACTTGGCTATGGGATTGTCCTGCCATCTCTCTCTCTCCCCTCTTTCCCCATAGGAAAGAATCCAAAAACGGAGTTTAAAATCTCTCTCAGATGCAGACCCAAAGGGCTCTCCTCTGCTCCTTTTAAACTCAGTTTTTGGATTGATTTCTATGGGGAAGGGAGGTGGGGGATTTCAGTAAGCCTAGGGACTCTGGCCGGGAGAGTGCTTCTCAGCCTCACTGAGAAGTCTTCCCTCCGAAGATTCTCTTGGGAGGGAAAGAAGGCAAGCCCCTATAAAACGCTGGGGCTTCATATGCTGGCATATGTTTGAAGAAAATAGGATAAAACCTATGTAACTTGATGGGCCAAGGGCAGAGTCCCCTCCTTGGCAGCCTGGGCATTAAGGGAGCTCCACGGAGGTCCCTTCAAGCGGAGGGAAAGGGAGGGGACTGGGCCAAGGGCAGAGCCCCAGCAGCCATAGCAGCTCTTTAAACCGGTTAGAAAAGAAGAGTCCTCTGCTGTCATCCCATTTCCCCTTTTTGGCAGCTTGACACCCTTTTGCTCCTGTGTGTGTGCATGTAATGTGTGCCTTCAGGTTGTGAGCTTCCCTCCCCGCTTTAACTCTTGTCTGGCTCTTTGCTATGGAATTCTGGGAGTTTTTTGCTTGCTTTTGTGTGGTGCTCCAAACAGAGGAGCTTTTGTGGGTTCCCTCCTGGAGGGAAGGAGGAGAAGGTCCTGGGCATCCCTGCCTCCTGCATTGTGACAGCACAGGAGCCCCACTGGACATGACACTAGAGACCCCCGGAGAAGCAGCCAGACCCTCTCCCTCTTGCTCTCTGCTCTGGTCTCTTCTTTCCCTCTCTTTCCCTGCTTTCCTCTTCTCTTCCTTGTCCCACCTTTCCTCCCTTTTTCCTCCCTTCCCTCCCTCCTTCTTTCCCCCCTCACACACACACACACCTTCCCTCACTGCAGTCGCTCGCCTGCCTGCCTCCCTCCCTGCCTGTCATTCTTTCAGCCAATCAGAAGACAGAGGAATGAGGGAACGGATTTGAGAACGGATAAGAATACCGCACACACTTCTCTTGGAACGTTTTCATCACGTTTCAGCTCTCTGGGAACACATTCAGAACACATTCAAATCCGTTCCCTCCTGGAACACATTTGGAACACATTTAAGCGTTCTGAGAACCCGATTGGAACACATACGTGCGGTATTCTCAAATGCGTTCCGTTCTCATCACGTGATCAGAACGTTCTCAGAATGCAGTGCGATAATCTCCTCAGTGTAGCCAGACTCAGAAAGAGGAGTTTGGGTTACATAATTTCTGGAGGGATAGTATAGCCTGTGCGGCTGAGTTAGTATTAGAGAGTTAAAACCAGACGTGTATATATGCAACAAAAGAAGACATAGTAACAACTTCATGTCAAAGTTACCTTTGCCTATTATGTGTTAAAATAAACTTTTACTCTTGTTTAACTATCCACTTGGGCTGTGATTTAACATCCATTTAACATCCATCCACGGTATCATTTCCTAATTACTCAATTTTTTAATTAATCAGTCAACCATTTCCTTCCCCTCAAAGGTCCCCACAACTGGCATACAGTCCTCAGAAATATGTTTATCAAGAAGCAAACAAACAGTAAACACAGTCAGCTAAAGGGAGAAAATGGCAAGACACATTAAGAAGTACCCGATACTAAGAGTTCATTGGGACAAGATTCAGGTTCATCCACACTAGAGAACTGAAACACTTTGATTCTACTTTAATTGCCATGTCTCCATCTTACGGAATCTTGAGATTTGCTGCAGGACTTAGAATTCTCTACTAAGCCCCTTTAAGCTATAACATTGGGGCAATCTGCCAGCGAATTCTAAATGTGCATCTACACTGTAGAAATAATGTAGTTTTACACCACTTTAAGTGCTATAGCTCTAGCCTATGGAATCCTGAGATGTGTAGTTTTACAAGATATTTAGCCTCCTCTGCCACAGAGTGCTGGTACCTCACCAAACTACAAATCCCAGGATTCTGTAGAATGGAGCCATGGCAGTTAAAGTGGTGTTCAACTGCATTCTTTCCACAGTGTAGATGCACCCTACATCTTGCACAAAACTACAGATCCTAGGATATATATAATGAAGCTGTGATAAGTCAAGAATACAAAATTTATATAGTTGTGTAGTGTGAATACACTGTTGTTTCAGTAAGCTTTTGTATCACTTTTCTTCTTAAACATTTAGAGGGGAGGTTAAAAGGTTTTCCAAAAGAAAGGGTACCATAATATTGGTGCCACATCTCTGTTAACGCCTATCACCAGCCATATTTTGGATGGCAGTAGGGTATAGATTAGACCCCTCCCCAGCACTTTTTTCTTGATCCAGTCCCTACCTCTAACAGTTGCAGCTGTTTTTGTTCCTGGAGACCTGGACACACCTATATATGGCAAATTCAGGAAACACTACTGATTTTATTTTCATTCTGTCTTCTAGCTTAAATGATGGGAATTTAAATGTAGGGTGTTTAGTAGGTCACTGGTCAAATCCTTACTTTCTCTATTTTTAATTTATAAGACAAAATGGATGTTTTGCTCATGAGGAATATTGGGGAAATTAATCCTCTTCTTCCATCACCAAAAACCAGACAGGAAAATGAGACAGTAGAACAAACTATACACACTAAAGCTCAATGGCAGTTATAGGTGTAAAAAGAAACGGCTTTTAAAACATTTTCCCCAAGAGAACCATTCAGCAACCCATTCAAACTTTCTTTAAAAGCAAAGTTGGAGCAAAAGCAGGAGGTGATTATTGTTTTATACATGAAAAGGGTTTTTTAATATCCTCCTTATCTCACTATTAGATTAATCTGCATATCTAAAAGTAATTAACAGTAAAGAAAAGAAATCAATTACTTTAATATAATAACTCTTTCACTTTTAAAAAATGGAGCAGGTGCATTCACCCTCTGACAAGTCTTTTTTGCCTGCAGTAATTAGTTCGGCCAGATAGATATACATTCTTGATAAATCCCACTAGATAAATGAGCTTGGAAAGCTATATTGTTTTAAATCAGAAATTAGGTATTATTCAAAAATGGTTGAGTTACTGTGTCATTTTAATAGGATTCCAAACAGTATAAAATAGACTGGGCTGTAAATAGAGTTTAGGGTTGTACTTTATTTCAAATAAGAAAGCTTTCCAGTTCCTCTCTCGCTTAAAAATATGTCTGAAGAAGTTTAGATATGTGGAAACAGTCAATTCACACAACTTCAAGTCCCATTTCTTTGTAGCATGGCAAAATCAAGTCAGTTCCAAGATGCCAGCTAAGGTTAAATAAAGCCCTAGGAGAAAAAAATGGAGCAGGTGAAAGGAAGGAACCTGGGGAATACTTAGACTATAAAGTAGGAATAGGCCGAGGCAGGAGAAACTCCTTCCACCACCATCTTAAATTTAAGAAGTATGCAGCTCTGTGACCTTCCATTGTCACATTTCTTCCCCTAAAATGACTTTTAGCATAATTACTTTATGAAGAAGCCTGTGAGCTTTGAAATCTTGAGTAATGCATTTTCCCCTTTTGGCTGATCTAATAAAGATATCACTGCCATATGTGTATGTGCTGTTCATTTGTTTTGTTCATTTTATTTTGCTGTATTTTGCTGCATGGCCAACACAGCTATCCCTAGATATATATCCTTTCCTTGGCTGCAGTGCTAATCCTGCTTAGGAGGAAAAGAAAAAGGAAACACTACGTCCCCTTGTTTGGGCTTCCAGGAGGAATACATTGTCAAAATTCCCTCTTCTACCATTAATGGGACAGGAGCCTTACCTCTTATTCAACCTGTCAACCCTAACTCCTACAATTGCTGAAAAGGTCAAATGCCACAATAGCCCTGGCCCAAGAGTCATGAAGCTGGCAGGTGGATGGAGCCAGGATGACAGGTAAACATGAAGCCAGCTACTGATGTTATCACCGTGAGACACCTGCAGATGGAGAAAACCAATGCTACATCAGTTGCTTAGGTCCCAGTTGCTATTATCTGCATATAAAAGGTCTTCTGAGCTGACTAGGTTGTTGCTGGCTTTGTAGTTGTTGGCACTGGCAGGCAGGATAGAGGGACGTCCTCCCAGCTGTTGTTGGACATGATGGTTACAAATAGGTTTCAGTATGCCAGTACTATAAATGCATCAGATCCCACCTGATCTTGGAAGCTAAGCAGGTTCAACTCTGGCTAATCAACTCTGGATGAGAGACTGCCAATGAATACCAGGTGTTGTGCACTATGTCCCTGTACAGACGGGCCATTAAGCACATCCTGGCAACATACAAGAGTTACCTTGGGGTGTTGCTTATATACGCCACGCAACCCTAGTACATCGCCAGGATGTCAAAATGGCATCCCCCGTCTACATGGGCGCCGCCATTTTGACATAATGGCCGCGTCGCGTCCACACGGCACGGTGCAACCATTACGTCTTGACACTGCTGTAGGGTGCCTGTGGCACTGTTTCAGCGGCGCTGGAAGGAGCTCTGAAATGGAGCTCCTTTCACACCATGTATTGCTGGTGTAGCCTTTACATGGCTGCACCAGCAATACAAAAGAGAAAGGGGCCAAGCGGCCCCTTTTTCTCATTCCCCGCTGCTGTCGGGTGTCCTTGGGGCTTCATGCCCCAAGGACATCCCTTTTCAGGCCACGGGGAAGCGACGTTTTGCCGCTTCCCCGAGGCCTGGAAAAGCGGTGGATCGGGGCTTCCGGGGCTGCCGCTGTGGCAGCTCAGGCCCCGATCCATCAGGGAAAGGAGCAGGTGCAGGCCGCCCCAAAGGGGCGGTCTGTATCCCGCCTATGTTTCAGAGAAAGGAATTGGCAATGCCACTTCTGAGCATTCTTTGTCTAAGAAAACCCTATGAAATTCATGGGGTCACCATAAATTGACATGTGACTTGAAGGCAAATACACACAGAAAGAGTTTCATATCAGAGAACCAGTATGTTGTAATCCTTTGAATGTTGAGTTAGGGCTCTGGGAGACCACCATTTGAATCCCTGTTCAGCCAAGGAAACCCAATGGGAGAGTCGCTCTCTCTTACCTTCAGAGAAAGGCAAAGGCAAACCCATGCTGAACAAATCTCACCAAGAAAACCCCATGATAGGTTCGCTTTAATGTTGCGATAAGCTGGAAACAACCTGAAGGCACACAACAACAAAGCTTCACATCTAATAATTATCTTACTTTGTGATGACCAGAGTCTCTTGAATCAAATCAGGGTGCCTCCTTTGGTGATAATAGAATGAATTTCTTAGTGTCTTCTTTTTGGAACTTGTGGATAATACATCTCAACCTGAATTTTATTTGTTTCTCTTTATGTAGATAGTATCATCATCACCATCCTCATCAATGGGTTTATTGTACTAATGAAAGGGCGTGACAAATAAATTTAAAAATATACAAAGTGAACAAGACACAAAAAATATAAATGGCACAAAATGATTTTACAAACAGTAACAAGAGTTGTTACCAAGCTAGAATAAAGAATATATGGTTAATGTTGTTGTGCAGTTTAATTATTGCATAGTTAATGTTGTTGTTGTTGTGTGCTTTCAAGTTGTTTCCGACTTATGGAGACCCTAAGGTGAATCTATCATGGGGCTTTCTTGGCAAGCATCTTCAGAGTGGGTTTGCTATTGCCATCCACTGGAGGCTGAGATAATGTAACTTGCCCAATGTCTCCCAGTAAGTTTACATGGCCAATCTGGGATTCAAACCCTGGTTTCCAGAGTCATAGTTCAATGTCCAAACCATTACATCATGCTTAGTTTAATCTGGATAGACACAGAAATTTCCTGTCTCTGTTCCTTTCTTGTTTGAGAGAAACAGTATAATGTGTCTGGAACTTGTTTGCTGGTGTGTCCTCTAAATCTTCTAGCATAGTCTGACCTCCTTCCATATATGTATATTTTCTCCTTGAGATAGAAACATGTGTTTATTCCTTACAGAGTGACTGTATCTTTGTAGCTGTAGATCTCAGGGCAACCTTAGTGGAGCTTGACAATTTTAAGATATATTTATGTCCAAATTTTAAGGTCAAGATAATGTGAACACTGAATTAATCTCCTCAGTGTCATTTATTATATCAATGAAGCTGGGTTGACAGGCAATTCTGTTTTGTTTTTAACATAGATATATAAAAATCAATGCAAATTTAATAACCCCAGAAGCAGAAGAATGTTCTTAAACTGTTGTGAACTTTATAAACATAGATGTTTTCACTTCACCATGTTGTCACAGAACAAAAGGGCAGATATGTGAACATCTGTGCATACAAAAATAACCCTTTCGAGCATATGCCCCTCCTTTCCCCCCCCAGAAATCTGTTGTTAAAGTAAATCTGTTGTTTAAAATTCTACAGTTTCCCTTCATATGAAATATTATAAGCTGCCCTGCTGCTGGATAGAAAGTTATCATTGTAAATGCCACAAGTGGTACACAAGAGTAATAAAAATTTAATTCATGAAATGCACAATGTTTAAATCATATATTATCAGTTGGTCATTTATTACTGATGTCTTTACTCTAGTCACTGCAAAATGTCACTATTCTAATTGTGCTTTGGCCATAACATCAGGTTTCCTTAGTTTTTCATGTTTTCTTTTCTTTTGCAATGTTCCTGATTTTCAACCACTGTGTCACCACATGTCACTACCTGTCTCTTAGTCTCGACATTCGATTTACGCTCAAGCAGCATGACAACAGCATGACTGAGATTGCTTCTCACAATACCATATGCAGCTTTCCTCCTATGATCCATGCTTGGTTAAAAGAACAAAAAAGCCACATGGATTAGATCAAACTCTAAACTAGTCCAGCATTCTGCTCTCACAGTAAATAACCACATGCCTGTGAGAAGCGTAGAGCAGAGGGTGACCACAGTAAGCCTTTCCTACTCAGAATCTCCCAGCAGCTGGTACTATTAAGAGAGGCATGCTGTCTCCAATTCTGGAAGTTATATACACTCATAATGACTAGTATCCATTCATTGCCTTCTTGCCCATGAATTTGACCCATTGCTTTCTAAAACCATCCAAGCTGGCGAACATCCTGTAGAAGCAAATTGTGAAAAAGAATCTCCTTTTGCCAGCCTTCAATCTCCCACCATGGAATTTCAATGGATGATCATAGACCATAAATCATAATGGAGCTTTAGTTTAAACATTATAAGGTGAGGGGGGGCTTACAGAGTCATTGCGTTGAAAGGGACCCAAAGGACCATCAAGCCAGAGTAAGAATTCACAACTAATCCATTCCTGGCACTCTCATTAAAAAGCTACAAAGAAGGTGAGGAGTCTTTATTTATGTCTGCCACCCTCTGCAAATCCACCTAACAATAAGGTGCCAGGTATGTTGAAAACTCAAGATGTGGCACCTTCAGATAGAAGTATTTCAGATGCACTACTAAAAAACAGATGATTTTGAGCTAACAGGCCAGTAGTCTAGCTCAGTTAGCTTTAGTTTTATTTGCATTCATTGCCATTTAATCCCATTGATTGTGGATGTGGATGGGATTGTGGTTACGGGCAATCACATCCAATAGGATTAAACAGCAAAGAGGACAAATAAAGCTAAGAGTAAAGAAAGAGGAGAATGGTGTCAGGAGGAGTGAAACAGCAACTTGTTTCCATCAAGTTTTTTCTTTAAACAAAGAAACTGGTTTATATACACATGAAAATAAACAGAAAACAAGCCAAGTGATTATTGTGGAGTCAGCCCTATTCAAAACCACACAGGACAGCATTTCCCCCCATTCTTTTTCTCTAAGCTATTTTAGTCATTTTATTTAATCAGTTTAAAAATGCAATGGCTTTATTTGCCTAAGGATAGGCTTATGGCTTAAAGCATCTCATTACTGCAGTTTGGCATTGCTTATGTCCTTCATTTAGTCTGTGTGTGAAATCCATGAAAACAACAAAGTGGCCAGACAGTTTGCCATTTGATTTAATTTCTCAGAGGTCCCTTAGAACTGACAGCACTGAAGGCACAAATTTGGCATAGGATACGGTAATAGAGAAATGCTTTAGTCCATGCATTACCTGCAAATGTTCCCAATTTAAACCTCATCATCTCCAGGCAAGGAAAGACTCTTGTCTGACAACTGGCGATCCACTAACTCTAATGAGTAACTAATTAAATCATCCACTTAGCTCTTCCTTCCCTGCATGGTTCTCCTTTTCAGACTGTGGGGAACTCCATTTTCCCCACCTGTATAGTACCAAAATTACCACCACCATTAAGCCTCTGTTGCCACCACTGGCACTGTGTCTGACCACTCTAGAGACTTTAATCACACCAGCCTGATTTCCCACCAAGAATTGTGCTAGTTTAAGAATGGAAGCATACCAGCTTGGCAACATTTCTTATCACACTTTTCACAAGAGAGATTTGATGATCCATGGTAGTACAATCTGTTTTCTACACAGCCCAATATTGCTTGTGTGAATGTGCTGCTCCTCCCCACTCCCAAAGAGCATGGCTGCTGTATACACAAGAAGGTAAGATACCAAGCAGTCCCATGGTTAAGGGCCCTGGTTCATGATTTTGTGCAGTTCCACGAGTATTTAGCTCTTTCCACTCACTTAACCTATGCCTTACCTAATTATTTCCCTCTTAGTCATTTCTGCTCCTAAGAAGTTGCAATGCTTTTCCTTATGGAAAAAGTTCTTGAAACCAGTCTTCGCCACATAGTGCTCTCAGAATATTTAGGACTACAGTCCACACCAGTCCCAACCAGCATAGCCAGTGGTCAAAGGTGATGGGAGGTGGAATCCAAAAGATGTGGAGATCATCAGCAGATGGAGGGAAGGTGTTGTAAAGCTTCTTCCTTTTTAGCTGCCCTTTGTTTGCCCCATTCTAGCACTATAATGTCCCTTCTGAAATAGGGCAACCAAAATCAAGTTTTCCAAATGTGGCCACCACATCCTAAGCTGGCATCACCAGCATTTTCACAATATTGGGCCCGAACAGACAGACCAAAATAAAGCTGCCTCAGATCATTTTGGAAGTACACTGTTTAAATGACACGTGCATTTTCAGAGGCCAAAAGCTGCCCCAAAGCTACGCTCCATTCCTTAGGAATGGAGCATGGCTTTGGTGCAGCTTCCAGCCTCTTGGGACACATGCATCATTTAAACACCATACCTCCAAAGTAACGTGAAGCAGATTTATTTTGGCCTGTCTGTTCAGGCCCATTGTCAGGTATTAAACCCTCTGTCTGTTAAACCTAGGCTGCAGCTGCACTGCAGAAATAAAGCAGTTTGACACCACTTTAACTGCCACGTCTAGTGCTATAAAATTCTGGGATTTGTAATTTTGTGAGATATTTAGCCTTCCATATCATACAAAGATGGTGCCACAACAAACAATACATCCCAGAATTCTATAGCATTGTGTCATGGCAGTTAAAGTGGTGCCAGACTACGGAGCATATCACATGTATTATTAAACCGGCTTACTTCTATCCGGCTTAAGGGTTAATTCAGGCAGCTCCCTGATCTTATCACATGCTTTTTACTGCCGAAATTGCCACCCGAGTACAGTTCAGGTTTATCCCCATTTGCAAAGTCACTCTGGTGGCCATTTTCTTAAATCGGAAAACTACCGGATTTGAAAAGAGCCAAGAGAAGTGGCTCTGCAAGTGAGGATGGCCCTGGGATGGTTTCAGGTGGCAATTTCAGTGATAAAAGGTATGTGATAAGATCAGAGTACTGCCCAAATTAACCCTTAAACTGGATAGAAGTAAGCCAGTTTAATAATACATGCAACAAGCCTCTACGTTATTTCTAAATTGCAGATGCAGCCCTAATCTGAAATTTGCCTTCCATCCTCCCATAGCTGCTGTATACTGTGTTTATTTTATTCTATTTTATTTCAAGGATTTATATTTAATTTTCTGAAGAGTGATACAGCTCCATCTGGATGTAGCTTTTCTGCCTGACCACCACACACTCCTCTCCTCCCAGTCCAGTGCCACAGCTTTTACTCCTGCATCCTGTTGCCAAGCAATGCCTGCCCTTTGATAGCAATACATTTCCTCTATCCCCTTTTGAGCCCTTGGGCTGGAAGTCATTTTGAGACACATGGTCCACACTCTTCACTTCACAAAGGCAGGATTTACTGGCTCTTGCAGCAGCTGTTGCCTGTCATATGGATGGATGCTCCTGAGGAGCAAAAATTCCAGTGCCTTTCAGAGGGAGGAAATGAAATGCAATCCAAACCAATATCTCAAAACAACATCCTACCCATTCCTCCAGTCCCACAAACTAATAGTCTACTTTTCTCTCAATACTTGAACCTAAAGGCATACATAATGAAAAACACTAAAAGCATGACAAGCTATAATATTAAAAAGCAATCAAAGAAATTATCATGCTAACACAACAGCCAAATTAAAAAGAATTTCCAAATAATTTTAAAAGAATTAGTGGGCTAGACAAGGTAACTGTTACATGGAGTTGTAATTGGTCGACCGGCCGAACCCAAAGGGTGCTCAACAATGGCTCCTTTTCATCCTGGAGAGAAGTGACCAGTGGGGTCCCACAGGGCTCTGTCCTGGGGCCAGTACTGTTCAATGTCTTTATCAATGGCTTGGATGACAGAATTGGCGGCATACTCATCAAATATGTAGATGACACCAAATTAGGAGGAATAGCTAATAAACCTTGAGGACAAGATCAAAATTCAAAATGACCTTAATAGATTAGAAAGCTAGCCCAAAGCTAACAAAATAAATTACAACAGGGAGAAATGTAAGGTACTGCACTTAGGGTGGAAAAATTAAATGTACAGATATACGATGGGTGACACCTAGATGAATGAAACTACGTGTGAAAGGGATCTGGGAGTCCAAGTAGACCACAAACTGAACATGAGTCCACAGTGCGATGCGGCAGCTAACAAGGCCAATACGATTTTAGGCTGCATCAATAGAAGTATAGTGTCTAGATCAAGGGAAGTAATAGTGTCACTCTATTCTGCTTTGGTCAGGCCCCACCTGGAATATTGTGTCCAGTTCTGGGCACCACAATTCAAAAAGGATGTTGAGAAACTGGAGCATGTCCAAAGGAGGGCGACTAAAATGGTGAAAGGTCTGGAAACCTTGCCCTATGAGGAACGCCTTGGGGAGCTGGGTATGTTTAACCTGGAGAAGAGAAGGTTAAGAGGTGATATGAAAGCCCTGTTTAAATATTTGAAGGGATGTCATATTGAGGAGGGAACAAGCTTGTTTTCTGTTACTCCAGAGAACAGGACCCGGAACAATGGATGCAAGCTCCAGGAAAAGAGATTCCACCTCAACATTAGGAGGAATTTCCTGACAGTAAGGGCTGTTCGACAGTAGAACAAACTTCCTTGGAGTGTAGTGGAGTCTCCTTCATTGGAGGTCTTTAAATAGAGGCTGGATGGCCATCTGTCGGGGATGCTTTGATTGAGATTTCCTGCATGGCAGAATGGGGTTGCACTGGAGGGCCCTTATGGTCTCTTCCAACTCTATGATTCTATGTACACCACGCTTCCCTTTAAAACATTTATTGAGCAGCCAGTCATTTACAAAAACATTCTAGAACAAAATCGTCTAATGGTGTTGACCTGGTCTCAGAGATGGAAAAGTTCCTTTTTCTTTTACAAGTTCCTGAACCAGAATGGCACAAAGTACTGCAGTGTCTGATTTGCACACTTTTTTCATGAATAGGGCCCAGCTATTTACCTTCAAAAATACTCAGAATAGATCTAATCACAGCTTGGAATAGTGGTCATACTGACTCAAGGAATTTGGGGATTGTAGTCCAAAAAAAATTAAGATTCCCACATTCCACCTGTGGTGTTTTTGTTTTTGTTTTCCAGATTTAAATTCAGCCTTGTTGATTCCTAAAGAAACCCCGAAAGTGGATTCAAAAAGGTAAAAAGAACCCTGAAAAAACAGACTAAAGCTATTCTTGTGCAGCATTCTGTATCTGACAGTAGACATTCAGATGTCTCTAGGAAGCTCAAAGGTCAGGAGAGCAAAAAGCCAAGCACCCTCTCCCTCTTTCTTTCCCAAAAACAAGAAGCTGAATGAAAGTGAGCATTGGACATAGAGCTAGCAGCCATAAACATACTGCTCCATGTGCAGTTTTGGCTACATAAGATGAAGTTATGGCTTCCAAGTTGGATGACTTTAAAGGAGGATTTAATAAATTCATGGAGATTTCATCAATCAGTAGAGTTAGTCAGACTGTCATATGTCACTCCAGTATAACAGGCAATTTGTTGTTGTTAAGTGTCATCAGGTTGACTTTGATTTATGGTGGCCCCATGAATAAGACATGTCCAGGTCACCTTATATTCAACAGCCCTGCCCGGGTCTTGCAGACTCAGGGCTGTGGCTTCCTTCATTGAAGCTATCCATCTGGAATGCAGTCTTCCTCTTTTCCTACTGTGTTCTACCCTGTCTTCTCATAATATGGCCAAAGTGCAACATCCTCAGTTTAGTCAACTGGTTTCTAGAGAGAGTTCAGGCTTGCTTTGTTCTAGGACCCATTTATTTGTCTTTTTAGCAGTCCACTGTATCAGTAGTTTCCTTCTCTGAGATGGTTGACCTTGCAGGGTTAGACGAGCACCATCTGCCCAGGTTTGGGATTAGAGTTTTCCTTCTCCTGAGAAGGAAACTCTAATCAAACCTACGACCCGAGGACCTCGCTGCCACTGTCCATGCTTGTCAAGGCCTCAGCAGACGAACCTCTGGTTTAAAGAGTGAGGCCAGTTCTGTGCATGCTGCGCTCCACGAGAAAAATTCATTGCACAGGCTCGAAGGATACATCCACTCTCTGAAAAAGCCCTGTAGCGATAGGCGAGGGACAAAATGGCAGGTGTAAAGATGCACTGGAAGCCGCAGACCCAACCCTACATGCAGGTGATTCAGGACTTTGGTTGCTCGAGACTGACCGGGGATGATAGTCTTGTTCGGCAGCATCCTGAATGACCAAGCAGCCTTTTTCAAGGACAGCACTGCTTGCTCCATATGGAGAGGGGCCTAGAAAAGGTGGCCTAAAGAAAGCTCATCCCCAACAACCCGGTTGGCTAGCTGCGGCCAATGGGCATGTTCTGATGCGGTCAAACAAAGACAAAGAGACAAAGGCACACACCAGCCTCCAAAGGTGCAAACAGACTAACGTTTCCATGCTTGAACATCAGAACCATGCAAGATTCTGCAGACAGTGGACATCCTGAGCGTCGTTCTGCTCTAATAGCCCATGAATTGTCATAATAATAATAAATTAAAATTTTATTTATATACCGCCCTTCCTATGATCAGGGCAGTGTACAGGAAGTCAAACAATTACAGTACATCTACAAATACAAATACAATAACAATAACAATAAAACTATTAAAACCAGTATTAAAACCCAATCATCCAGCTACCATTGCTGACAGAGGGGGGAAGACTAGCTGGAGCATGTATCTGGGAATGCTAGTCGGAACAGGAAGGTTTTTAATTCCTTCCTAAACTGAGCCAGGGAGGTGGCCGAGCGGAGCTCTATGGGCAGCGTATTCCAGAGGGTCGGGGCGATGATGGTATATGACCTCCTTGCTGTGGAGGCTAGTCTAGCCCCTGGGACCCTCAGTAGTTGCTGCCCAGATGTTCTGAGGGTGCGGGACGGAATGTATGGGGAGAGGCGGTCCTCTAGGTATCCTGGGCCCAAGCCATGTAGGGCTTTATAGGTTATAACCAACACCTTGTATTGCGCCCGGAAGCGAATGGGAAGCCAATGAAGATCTTTAAGTACAGGTGTTATATGACTGGCCCTGGATGTACCAGTGACCAGTCTGGCTGCCATGTTCTGTACCATCTGTAGCTTCCGGGTGTGGTACAAGGGTTGCCCCATGTAGAGCGCATTGCAGAAATCCAATCGAGAGGTTACCAGAGCATGTACTACCGTTTCAAGGTCCCTCCGGCCCAGGTATGGGCGCAGCTGGCGAATAAGCTGAAGCTGATAACAGGTGCTCCTGACCGTCGCTTCCACCTGAGATGTAAGGTGAAGCGACGAGTCAAGGAGCACCCCCAGACTGCGCACAGAGTCCTTCACAGGAAGCGTGATCCCGTTCAGGACAGGTGGAACCACCGCCATTCCTGGACCAGGGGAACCTATCACAAGTACCTCCGTTTTCTCTGGATTCAGACTGAGTCGGTTTTCCCTCATCCAGCCCATTACCGACTCCAGACAGGCCACGAAAGGAGAGACGCCATCCTCAGTCACTGCATCAGTCGGAGGCATAGAGAAGACTATTTGGGTGTCATCAGCGTACTGATAACCCCGCGCCCCATGTCTCCGGATGATCTCTCCCAGCGGTTTCATGTAAATGTTGAAGAGCATGGGAGACAGAATGGCTCCTTGAGGGACCCCAGATGTAAGGGCCCTCTTATCGGAGCACACGTCTCCCAGCTGCACCATCTGGAACCTCCCAGAGAGGTAGGACCGGAACCACTGGAGCACAGTGCCCCCAATTCCCACCTCTGCCAGGCGCTCCAGAAGTATACCATGGTCTATTGTATCAAAAGCCACTGAGATGTCCAAGAGCACCAGCAGGGACACGCTTCCCCTGTCGATGCCCAGACGGAGATCATCGACCAAGGCGACCATGGCCGTCTCAACCCCGTAACCCGCCCGGAAGCCAGTTTGAAATGGGTCCAGATACTCTATTTCATCCAAGATCGATCGAAGCTGGATTGCAACCGCCCTCTCGATCACCTTCCCCAGAAATGGCAGCAGCGAGACTGGCCAATAATTACTATGAATCAGGGGGTCGAGGGAGGGCTTTTTTAACAGCGGTTTTATAGTGGCCAATTTCAAGCTGGATGGAAACTGCCCATCCCTCAGAGATGTATTAATAATCCGGTGTAACATCGTAGTTACCACCGGTCCCCCCTGAGCCGCTAGCCATGAGGGACAGGGATCGAGAGAGCAGGTTGTCTTCTGAACGCTTCCAAGGATCTTGTCTACATCATCGGTACTGACCAACTCAAACCGATCCAGTTTAATAGAGTCCATGGAGGCTTTGGATGCCTCTACCCTAGGTTCTGTCCTAATGCCGGCGTTAAGACCTTCGCTTATCCGAGAGGTTTTATCCGCGAAGAAGTTGTTAAATTGGTCACAGCAGGCCTTGGAAGGTTCAAGGATCTGGTTCAGGGTGGGAGGGAGCTGAGTTAGCTCCCTAACCACCCTGAACAACTCTGCTGGACGCGACTCCGCGGACGCGACGTGAGCACCATAGAACGAATTCTTAGCTGCTCGTATCGCCTCTCCGTAGTCCTCCAAAAGGTGGTCTAGGAGAGCCTTGTCGGCTAAGCGTAGGTGTTTCCGCCAACGGTGCTCTAGCCGTTGCAGAACCCGCTTCCGCACCCGGAGATCTTCCGTGTACCAGGGCTTACGTTTGGAAGCAGGTCTGAGAGGGCGCTTGGGAGCGATACTGTGTATAGCCCTAGAGAGACCGGTATTCCAAATACCAGTCAGGGCATCAACAGAGTCGCCGTCATTTCCAACCATGTTCCCCTCTAAGGCTTCCTGGAACCTTTTGGGTTCCATCAGCCTTCGAGGGTGGACCATCCTAATAGGTCCACCACCCCCGGGGGGGATCTGGGTAGAGGCCTTGATTTTTGCCTCCACGAGGAAATGATCCGTCCATGACAGGGGGGAAATATTAGTTATTTCCACCCATGGATTTTCCGCATCCGTACAAAAAACCAAATCCAGTATATTACCCGCAAAATGCGTAGGACCCGAGATCAGCTGGGACAGGCCCATGGCCGTCATGGTATCCATGAATTCCCGAGCCGCACTGGATGGAACATAGTTGGCCGCAAAGGGGATGTTGAAGTCACCCAGGACTAGCAGCCTGGGTGTTTCCAACAGCAGCTCCGCAACCAACTGTGTCAGCTCGTTAAGGGAGTCCGTTAGCACACGGGGTGGCCGATACACCAACAGAATCCCTAGACTGTCCCTAGCCTTCAGGGTCAGGTAAATACACTCGATAAAGGAAGTTTGACAGATGTGGTTCCTGGTGAGAGACAAGGTGTTCTTATGTACCAAGGCAACACCCCCCCCGCCCCCCACCTTAAATGGTATGGTCCTTCACCGAAAACCCGGCAGGAAGGGCCTGTGCCCACACAGCGTCTCCCTCAGGCCCAAGCCAGGTCTCGGTAATGCAAGCCAGGTTGCACTTACTGTCTTCCAACAAATCGTGGATTATGTGGGTCTTATTGTTGATCGACCTGGCATTGCACAGGAGCAGCGACAGGGTTTGTGGCACGGTTGGAATGACCCTCAGGTCCCTTTGGTTGGGAGGGGGACAGGAAGGGGAGATAGATATGACGCATCGATCTCGCCTTCCTCTGTAACGCAAGTCCCTTCTTCCACCGCCATACCTCCCCTTGCCCCACACTACCTCAATGGTAGCTCCGCTTATGCAGATATTACCCTCCTCCTCCCCAGCCCAAGCATTCCCCACGTCCATATCCTCCCCCTCCCCTTCCCCAGCAACTAAAAGAGCAGAGGTCAGACACTGTCATGACTTAACATCGACATTGCTGCTCTTAGTGAAGTTCGTCTCCACGAGGAAGGCAGCCTTAAAGAACACGGTGCCGGATACACACTCTATTGGACGGGCAAACCCAAAACTGAAAAACATCTTTCAGGTGTAGGCTTCATGATCAAAAACTCCATCGCCTCCAAACTCGAAACCTTGCCAATAGGACACTCTGATCGCATTATCTCCTTACGCCTCCCACATGTTGTTCTCTTCAGTATATATGCCCCAACTATGCAAGCCGACCCTGCGGAGAAAGACCATTTCTACTCAGACCTACGCCACCTTATACAAAAAGTCCCTGCAGAAGACAAAATCATTATCCTAGGTGACTTCAATGCCAGAGTAGGAAAGAACTTCGAAGCCTGGAAAGGTGTTTTAGGCAAGCATGGTGTTGGAAACTGTAACGATAACAGACATCCCCTGCTAGAATTTTGTGCAGAACAGCAGCTGACTATTACAAACACCATCTTTCAGCAGAAAGACAGCCTGAAGACAACCTGGATGCACCCCAGATCCAAACACTGGCACCTCATTGACTACATCCTAGTGCGCCAGAGAAATATTCGCGATGTCCGTCATACCGAGTGATGCCCAGTGCAGAATGTCAAACAGATCATCGCCTCGTAAGATGTAAACTAAATCTTCATTTTAAGTTTAAACCTAAGAGGGGTAGCATCCTAAAGAGGAGACTTCAAGTCAACAATCTTCAACAAGCTGCCATGAGAGACAACTTTCAGGCAAATTTGCAAACAAAACTTGAAGACCATCATGTAGACTCTTCTCCTACAGCGCTTTGGCAACATATCAAAAACAGCATCATGCAGAATTATCACTATAAAAGAGAATGGAGGAATAGGAATGCCAAAAGGAAAGGGAATGAAGAAGAAGGAACAGACTTACATAAGGACAAACAAGATAATGAAGAGCGAAGAACAAATGAAGAAGAAGAGGATAGAAACTTAGAAGAAAACCCAGAAGAAGGGGACAATATATTACAAAAGGGAAGAGAGATTGACTGCCTTTTAGATCTGCTGGACACAGAAGAAACAAATACTGATAAACAATAAAACAATTAATAGTTGATTAATATTATTATTTCATATTCGTAGTTAGCAACGCAGAGGTTGCTTTCTTATTTTTATTTTTAACATTTGACGACTTAAATAAAAAGGAAAATAAAAAGGGGCGGAAGGGGCGGACCAAAATATAAAATAAAGGATTTACATAAATTGAACTAATTTTAATCACCCAAAGAGAAATGAAGATAAGTTCTTGGAACGTAAAAGGAATCAACTCAAAATATAAAAGGAGCATAGTGTTTCATTGCTTGGAAAAACTGAAAAGTGAGATTACATGTATTCAGGAAATAAAAATAAAGGATGAAGATAGTAAATATATCAGAAACACTAAACTAGGTACTTGCTTTGCTTCCCTATCCAAAACAAGAAAAAGAGGTGTTGCAATCTATGTGAACAGAAAATATGAAGCAAGAGAGATTTTTAAGGATGAAGAGGGAAGGTTTATAGCAGTTGAGGTAAAAACTAAAAACATGACGATATTGATGGTTGGGGTATATGCCCCTCAAATTAATCAAGGGAAATATTTTCATTCCCTGAGTGAATGTTTGAACAAGACAAATTATTCAGACATTCTCCTTTTAGGAGACTTTAATGCAGTCAGAGAACCTAAACTGGACAGAAAATCTAACAAAGGGAAGAAGATACGTCCGAACCAGGGGAAACTTCCAGTATCCTTCTTTAAATTACAAGAAGATTATAATTTGGTGGACTTGTGGAGATTCAAATATAAGGAATCGAAGGGTTACACTTTTTATTCCGAAGCTCAAGATTCCTTCTCAAGGATCGATCTATTTGTAGCTACAAAAAAATTAGCTAGTTTGACAAGAAATCTCGAGATATTAACCAAAAGAATATCAGACCATAACCCAATAGTAATGGATATGTACGAAAAGAAGAACCAATATAATTGGAGACTCCAAAATTCTTTATTAGAAAACAAAGAAAACAAGAAACATATAATTGAGGCACTGAATCTATATTTTAAAGAGAACAAAACGGATGGAATGTCAAATAATATAATATGGGACACTAGCAAAGCGGTCGCAAGAGGATTATTTATTAAGATGCAAGCAGAAGAAAAAAGAAAGGAGATGCAAAGAGAAGAACTACTAACAAAGAATTTAAAAATTAAGGAAGACGAATGGAAAAAGACCGGTGAAAGAAAAATTAAACAGGAAGTAGAAGAACTTCAACATCAATTAAGATTACTGACATTGAAAGAGATAGAAAAGAAACTTAAGAAGCTCAGACAAACCCACTTTGAATCAGGGAATAAATGTGGTAAAATCTTGGCTCATAAATTAAAAAAACTTGAAGAGAAAAAGATAATCACAGAGTTGAAATACAAAGATGAAAGATCGACAGATACTAATAGAATTAAGGAGATGTTTAGAGAATTCTATCAAGAACTATACTCTGAAGAGGAGGATGGCATCAATAGAAAAGAAGGAATAATGAGATATTTAGATAAACAAAAGTTTATGAAAATAAAGGAAGCAGAAAAAGAGGAGCTTAATAGAAGCTTTACACCACAGGAAGTAACAGAGGCAATTAGAAAATTACGCCCTAACAAAGCTCCTGGTCCAGATGGGCTGCCAGCTGAATACTACAAATCCTTAGGAGAAGCCTTGATTACACCCCTAACAGAAACATTCAATGACATAAAATCTCACGGAACTCCAGAATCATGGAAAACAGGATATATTTTTTTAATACCTAAAGAACACAAAGAGAAAGACGACCCAAGGAATTATAGGCCTATAACACTACTCAATAGTGATTACAAGATATTTACATTAATTTTGGCGGAGAGATTGAAAAAAATTCTGGGCCGTATAATCCATGAAGATCAAGCTGGCTTTTTGCCAAAAAGACAAATAAGGGATAACATAAGAACAACATTGGATGTAATCGAGTATTTCGAATACCATAATGAGAAGAAACTAGCTATAGTAATGCTAGACGCTGAAAAGGCGTTTGATCGAGTCAGCTGGCCCTTTCTGAAGGAAACGATCAAACAAATGGAGCTGGGTGAAAATTTTCGGAGCTGGATTAAAAAGCTATACTCTGAGCAAAAAGCCCAGATAATAATAAATGACGAGAGAACGGAAACTATATCAATAAAGAGGGGAACGAGGCAAGGTTGCCCGTTATCGCCCTTGTTATTTATTTTATTACTGGAAATCTTGTTAATCCAAATAAGAGATGACAGATTAATAAAGGGGGTGCAAATCCAAGAACATCATTATAAAATTAAAGCTTACGCGGATGATGTCATCCTCTATCTGGAAGATCCTCTCTCTAGTATAAATCATTTAAATATCATCTTACAAGAATATGGCCTACACTCAGGTTTCAAGATCAATCAAGAGAAAACAACAATTATAACTAAAAATATGATAAAAGATGAGGAAATTATACTACAGGGAAAGTCGGGCTACAGAGTGAGGAAGAAGGCTAGATATCTGGGTGTAGTAATAACTGGTAGAAACATTGACTTGTTTCAAAACAACTACTCCGTCATGTATAAGGAAGTTAAAGCAGATCTGGAAAGATGGTCTAAATTAAATTTATCCTTTTTGGGAAAAGTGGCAGTAACAAAGATGAACATCTTACCTAAATTTAATTTCCTGTTTCAGAATTTACCGATACTAGCCCAAATAACACAGATCGAGAAATGGCAGAAAGAGATATCCAAATTTATTTGGAGCGGTCACAAAGCAAGAATTAAACAAAAAACATTAACAGATAAAATCTGTCAAGGTGGTTGCGCTCTTCCCAATCTTAAGTTGTATTATTTGGCAGCCTGCTTAAGCTGGTTAGAACCATGGTTTAAACTAAAAGATGATAGATTATTAACACTAGAAGGCATTCAGCTAAATTACGGATATCATGCCTTTCTATGGTATAACAAAATTAAGGTAAATAAGGCCTTCTCACATCATTTTGTAAGAAACGCTTTAATGAATGCATGGACTAAAATTAAAAACATGTTTTACTATAAAATACCCTCATGGACCTCACCACAAGAGGCCTTCTTCAGAAGAACCAAACCATATAAGGACATGAAATGGATAACATACAAAGACATACTAAATGAGGAAGGGAAAATCAAGCCATTAGAACAACTGAAGGACGAAGTCAATCTGAATGATTGGTACCTCTATAGACAGCTGATAGAAAGATATAGGATAGATGTGAAGAATGAGGGAATAAACCATGGTAATACAGAGCTGGACCACATTATATTTGATGAGAAACCAAAACATAATGCTAAATACTATAAAATATTGTTGAACAGAGATCTAGAACAGGACAAGATAAAGGACACTATGTTGAAATGGGCTGCCGAAACTGGAAGAACAATAGATCTAGAAGTATGGGAGAGAACGATGACAGACAGCTACAAATATACACTTTGTCAAAACTATAGAGAAAATTTCTTCAAAATGCTTCACCATTGGCATATTTCCCCCAACAAATTGAATGCGATATATAAGACTGGGTCATCAGCTTGTTGGAAATGCCAAAAAATTAATGCTAACTATATTCATGTCTGGTGGGAATGTAAAGAGGCAAAAAAATATTGGCAACAAATACATCAAACTATGATAGATATATTCCAGATAGCGATACCATGGGATCCATTGTTTTTCTTACTAAACATGACTGAGGTTTTGAAGGGAAAATTAAATCAAGGGAAAAAACGTATAATGTTATATATGCTAACGAGTGCAAGGATCACATTCGCAAAACACTGGAAGAGCCCGTCAATCCCAACACTGGATGAATGGTTAAATAAACTTTATGAGGCCATAGAAATGGATATGCTGACAAATAGAATGAAAGATAAGTTGGGGAAGAGCAGTACAGATAGAAGTGATGAAAAGGACTGGTGGGAGGTCAAAAAATATATAAAGAAGAAAATGTCAAAGGAAGACTTAAAATTAAAATAGGGGAGGTGGATAAGGAGAAACATTGATTAAATATAAGTAGACAGCACAGGATATAGACAAGATTTGGACGAAATTTTGGATGAGATAGCAAGGGGGTCATTTTTGAAGGAATACATATTTGATATACTAACCCACTATTGTATGGTAGGTAAGGAAATACAAATTTAAATAGACTTGCAGTTAAGTGACGTGCTGCGTGGAAGGAAAATGAAATACTATGAATAGATTATGGTTAAAGCAAGAAAACAGAGAGGAAACAAACGCGATATGATACATAAGAAGGGTTAAGTAGCCTTCCAGGAAGGAAGTAAAGCAAGAAGATAAGACGTCGGATAATATAAAGTTTTATATAACTCTGACTTGGTGATGTTTATGTTGTGTTATTATTTATGTCATTTGTATGTATATATGTTGTTATTTTTTGTCTAATAAAAAATTTAAAAAAAAAAAAAAACAAAAACAAAAACAGCATCATGCAGTCTGCAGAAGAATCCTTAGGGTTCTCCCTCAAGAAAAACCAAGACTGGTTTGATGAAAACAACCAAGAGATCCAGGAGCTGTTGACAAAGAAGAGAACTGCTCACCAGGCACACCTCGCCCAGCCATCCTGCCATGTAAGAAAAGCAGCCTTTCGCCTCGTATGTAGTCAACTCCAACAAAAACTCAGAGACATACAGAACAAGTGGTGGATCAACTTAGCAGAAAAGACACAATGTTGTGCAGATCTGGGTGATTCCAGAGGATTTTACGAAGCTCTTAAAGGAGTGTTTGGACCTACATATCAGATTGAAAGCTCCCTATACAGTACAGATGGTCAAACACTAATCACAGATAAAGCTTCCATTCTGAACCGATGGGCTGAACATTTCCAAAGCCTCTTCAGTGCCAACTGAATAGTCCAAGACTCAGCTATTCAACATATGACACAACAACCAATGAAGAAGGAATTGGGCATAGCTCCCACTTTGGAAGAAACCGTTAAGGCCATACAGCAGATGAAAAACGGCAAGGCTGCTGGGATTGATGGAATTCCACCTGAGACTTGGAAACATGGAGGTCATGCACTACATGCTAAACTCCACGAACTCCTTGTGAGTTGCTGGGAAAAAGGTGAACTGCCATCAGATCTCCGAGATGCAGTCATCATCACCCTGTACAAGAAAAAAGGAGCAAAATCGGATTGCTCGAACTACCAAGGTATAACACTGCTCTCCATCTCTGGAAAAATCCTCACAAGGATACTGCTGAACAGATTAGTTCCTGCCATTGCAGAAGAGCTTTTCCCTGAAAGCCAGTGTGGCTTCAGAGCTAATAGGAGCACTACAGACATGGTATTTGCCCTCAGACAACTGCAAGAGAAATGTAGAGAGCAGAACAAAGGACTCTGTGTAACATTTGTCGACCTCACCAAAGCCTTTGACACTGTGAGTAGAAAAGGTCTGTGGCAGATCCTGGAATGACTAGGATGCCCCCCCCCAAATTCCTCCAAATGATCATCCTGCTACATGAAGGCCAGCAAGGTCAAGTCAGATATGGCAATGCTCTCTTGGAGCCCTTTCTAATAACTAATGGTGTAAAACAGGGTTGTGTTCTTGCTCCAACTTTATTTACAGTCTTCTTCAGCATGATGCTCCAAAGGGCTATGGCAGATCTCAAAGAAGAAGACGGCATTTATATACGCTACCGTACTGATGATAGCCTGTTTAACTTAAGCCGCCTGAGTGCCCGCACTAAGACTCTAAACTATCTAGTCCGTGAGCTGCTTTTTGCTGATGATGCTGCCCTCGTTGCCCATACAGAAGCAGCTCTGCAGCACCTCACATCTTGTTTTGCAACAGCTGCAGAGCTCTTTGGAATGGAAGTCAGCCTGAAGAAAACGGAAGTTCTCTACCAGCCGGCACCTCAGGAAGAACACTACCATCCCCACATCACCGTAGGCACATCTGTGCTTAAGTCCGTCCAGCAGTTCACCTACCTGGGAAGCATCATCTCCTCAGACACCAAGATTGATAAAGAGATCGATCACAGACTGGCAAAGGCATATAGCGCATTTGGAAGGCTTCACAAAAGAGTCTGGAGTAACAAACACTTGAGGCGAAGCACAAAAATCAGTGTGTATAGAGCCATTGTATTGTCTATTCTCCTCTAAGGGTCTGAAACATGGGTCACCTATAGCTAACACCTACGACTCCTTGAACGCTTTCATCAGCGCTGTTTACGCACAATTCTAAATATACACTGGACTGACTATGTGACAAATGTTGCTGTCCTTGAGCAAGCAGGGATCACCAGCATTGAGGCCATGCTATTGAGGACGCAGCTGCGCTGGGCAGGACATGTTTCTAGGATGAAGGACCATTGCCTCCCCAAATAATATTTTACGGTGAACCCGCCACGGGTCAGAGTAAGAGGGGCACCCCAAAGAAGAGATACAAGAACTCCCTGAAACAACATCTCAGGCTTGGCCAGATAGATCACCAACAATGGTCCTCCCTGGCCTCGCATCGGGAGGCATGGAGACACACTATCCATGATGTTGCAGCCTTTTTCGAAAGCTCACACCGAACGAGCCTCGAAGAGAAACAACAACACAGAAAGACCCACAACCTGGAAACATCACCCAAGGAGACTTTCTGCTGTGCTTTCTGCAACCGGACCTGTTTATCCTGAATTGGCCTTTTAGTCACCAACGCGCTTGTGCAAAGCGCGGGATGAGTCCTTCCTGAATCTTCGTTCGCGAAGCAAAGCCAGAGTATCAGTAGTACTCTTCTCCAGCACCACATTTAAAATGAGTTTACTTTCTTCTTATTAGCTTTCTTAATTGTTCAGCTTTCATAACCATACATAGGAATGGGAAATATGATGGCATGAGCAATCCTAATATTAGTATTCAGTTATATATCTTTACACTTCAAGATCTTATCTAGTTCCTTTATAGCTGTCCTTCCTTGACTGCAGTCTCCAGTAAAAATATGGAAAATCTTGGACTATTTCATGTCTTCATTGTCTACTTTAAAGCTATGGCGGGTTACAAACCGCCATAAAGTACGCGCTCCGCGCGTACTAGGGTTAGGAAGGGCCGTATTAGGGTTAGGAAGGTTCTTACCTTCCTGACGGCCCTTCCTCCCAGTACGTGCGGAGCACGTACTTTTTTGCGGTGCCCATCCACATGGGCGCCGCCATTTTGACGTACTGGACGCTGTGCGTCCAGACGTGTCGCGGCGGCAGTGACGTCGCGAGGGCGCACTCCACCCCTCGCGGCGCCACTTCCGCATTCAAAAAAGGAGCGGCATTTCGCCGCTCCTTTTTTGCTGCGCAGGGAAGCCTCGCGGTCTGGCAGCTGGGGCCTCCCTACGCAGCGAATGGCGGCGGCGGGAAAACGGCCCCTTGAGGGCCGTTTGTAACCCGCCTATGCAAATTATTTGTGGTTGTGATTTTTGTTTTCTTAATGTTCAGCTGTAAACCTGCCTTTGCACTTCCTTTCTTGACTTTCTTCAGAGTCATTCCAAGCCTTTACCATTTTCTGCTAGTAGTGTGGTGTCATTTGCATATCTTAAACTGTTGATGTTTCTTCCTCCAGTTTTCATTTGTTCTCATATCTTGTTGATTGACTTTCAACTGGCAACTGACTGGCCACTGTTGCAACAGAATGTTGCAGTAGATAGGTCATTGGTCTGATGAATTATGGTTCTTCTTATGCTCCTATACACACCCACAGGAGGCTCTTGCGAATATCCTAAAGAGGAGACCATCCTCAGTATCAGGTCAATTTACTTCCTAGTTAACCATGTGTCAGGCTGTAGATCTCTCAATACGTAAATATTTACCTATTTTCTTCCACGCTCTGCAATTAACCCAAAGTTTCCCTTTGCAATTTTAAAGTACATCCCTTTATTGCCACTCTGACTCTTATAAAAAAAGGTATGTCTGTGAAGACAAAGTCCATTCCATCTCTTTAATGGGTCTCATTTCTCATCAAAATGATGTTCTCTAAGCAATTTGGCATTTCTGGTGCTTTTTATTGCAAAGAAAATATTGAACTCCTTGCCTGGATCTTAAAAAACAGTATTTAACTGACACGAAATAGACAGCAGTTCAGGGTGAGAAAACAAAGTGAGCAACCACTCCCTGCCGGGATTTAAGTATGTGTCTGTGTGCTGTCAGCTATTTTGTTATTTTTGAAACAAATATATATGATGACAGTACTGATTCTATCAACCAGAAGTCCACTTAACTTGTGAAGATGCCTTCACATTCCTGATGATTTTTAACAACATATCAATCCATAATACTTTTAGCAGGTTATCTATGCAATGTTTGACTTATATGTTCAAAGACTATAGCTGGCAGTAATTCCTGTGGTTGTGACAAGACTCCTCTGTGTGACTACTGTAACAGAGAACGCTGTTGGATATAACCTGCTTAAAGCCTTTGATTCCCATGTTACATCCAAGCAGAAGAATGCATAACTGATGGGTAAGTTGGGATTGCTCCCAAGGAAAAATAAAATGGATTGTGTGAGTTGACCTCAAGATATACTGCTTCCATGATACACATTTAGAGCATAATAACAAAGAGTAATGGTGAGAGAGTTCCCCTACAAGCATCTACAAGAGTGACAGGAGTGTGTGATAAAACTCACAGCTGTTTCCACTCCAACAGAAAAAGCTGATTGACTGAAATGGCAGATAAATAACCTCTATAAACAACAGCCTCTGATGGTAAATGTTGTATCTGACCGGGTGAGGGCAAACTGTCTTCAAAAGTGGGAAGAAAAATACAAGATGCAAAACTACCCCTGAAGCCAACCCTTGGAGGCCTGGCCGGGTGCTTTATTATTTAATTAAATACTTCAAAATGACAAATTGTTCAAGCTAAGATCTTCTATAGTTTAGAAAAGCTGTCAGCAAATGAGGTGAACTGGACAGAAATCAAACTTCTGATTTGTGAAACTCTTGACTTTTCCTGGTATTTGACCCAGAGCAGTTTCATGAGACAAACCTCTTTATTTTGTTTTTAAAATATTTAGATCCTTACCAAAAGAATTTCCTTACCTTACCAAAAGATGTCAATGTGACATACAACAGAATCAACTTAAAACAATGTAAACAACTAATGATTTTTAAAGGCAAAAAGCATATTAAACAATGTAACAACAACTTGATGAAAGGTTAAAACTGGTTTAATTATTTAAATCCATGCACATGTGCAGATTTATGTACAGGAACAGAACGAAAAACTGGAAAGCATAAATTCACAGTAGAAGAGTTAAAGGAAACCAGACAACACATAAAGCATCTTTTAAAACTGTATTATATGATAATATGGGTAATGGATACTATTTGGTTTTTAAGAAATTATGTTTTAAGAGATGATTTATGTATTGTCCCAATACCACAACTATAATAAATGTACTTTTATTTATTTTATAATTAGCCCCGGAAGAAGGCCAATTTGTGGCAAGGCGGAAATACATTGGGCTTTCTAAGATAATAAAGTTTGTGGACCATAAACAGCACCAAGAACCTCGTTTCCTTTAACTCTTCTACAGATTTATAAACCAGGATTTCCTGTTAATCACAAGCAACTGGAATGCAAAAATAAGAAATGGACTAGTATCAAAGATTGTAGAAAAATATGGTCTAGGATCAAGAAATAAAGCAGGAGACCAACTGATTGAATTTTGTGAGGCCTACAGCTTGTACATTGCAAATGCATGCTTCATACAAGCCAAAAAGACTATTGTATATACTAACGTATAAGTCTAGAAATTTAGGTGAAGAAATTGACCCAAAAAACCTGAGTCAACTTATCCATGGGTCAATGTAAGTACTATATTTTCTCACACACACACACACACACACACACACACACACACACGGTGAAAGGCAAAAGTTTAATCTGCTCTGGAAGCATTGACCCCCTTCTACTCCCTGAGCCATCCAGCCTTTAGTATATGCAGAAATAGTTATGTTTGCTGGAATTTTGAAAGTTCTTTGGGATTGTTTTTCTTTACTTTATCCTTTATATTCTTCATTACATGTGCCTAAATTTTACCCTCGACTTATGCACAGATCATATCAAAATCTATAACTTTGGCCCCAAAAGTTGCCCTCAACTTATATATGAGGTCGACTTATAGTTGAGTATATATAGTTAGTTGATGTGTTCCTGTGCATTCCATCTTTAATAGAAAAGTAACTATCGGTGACAGAAATAATGTAAACAGAAGAAGAGGATCCTAGAATCCTAGACTTGGGCCTAAGCAGAAGGGCAGGATCGTATGGGCCATGCCCTGACCCGGATCAGTCCCTGGGCCAGTGTAGCAAGAGGTGGGTGTTTACATGCCCACCCACTACCATGCCATAGACCCACTACTGCTACCTTCCTCTGCTGTCATGTCTGCTGACAAGATTCCCATTGCAGCCCATATGGCTGGACATGGGGCACCTGGCTACACCCACATGGCCAGGTGCCCCATCCAATGTCACAGGGGGTCTTCTCAGCAGACTCAATGGCAGAGGCATGCAGGAGGCATGCAGGACTGCCCATAGTTTTTTGTGAGTTTTTTTGGGCTATGTGGCCATGTTCTAGAAAAGTTTATTCCTGATGTTTCGCCGACATCTGTGGCTGGCATCATCAGAAAATACTGGCACGGAAGTGTGTGTGTGTGTGTGTGTATGTGTGTGTGTACAGTGGACCCTAGTTATACGCTGGGGTTTGGTTCCAAGATCCCCCGTGTATAATAAAATCCATGTATGCTCAAGTCCCATTAAATATAATGACATAGCAAAATGGTGTCCCTTATAAAAACTGGAAAATTAAGGTTTGATATTTGAAATTTATACTTTTTTTGAATATTTTCAAACTGTGTATGCTTGAATCCATGTACAAAAAATCAATGGATAAGAAGGGCCGACTGTGTGTGTGTGTGTGTGTGTGTGTGTGTGTATACATACATACACACTGTGTGACCCTGGGTTGGGAGGAGTGATTTCCATGTTCATCTGTGTATTGTGCTGTTGTTGAATGACAAGGCCTCAGGGTGGGAAGATATGCAAAGAGGATTAGTGTCTGTTTAAACAGAGATCCATTGTCTGCTGGGAAAAAACCCTCACCTTGGGTGGTTTTCATTTGCATTTGCTGGGTCTTGATTTTGGTGTTTTTCAGGACTGGTAGCCAAACTTTGCTAACTTTGGCAGGATATAGACCGCCACTTTTGGGCAGCCTGCACCTTCCCCTTTCCCCAATGGATCGAGGCCTGAGCTGCCACAGCAGCAGCCCCGGAGGCCCCAATCTGCCACTTCCCTGTGGCCTGGAAAGGGGTATCCTTGGGACTTCCTGCCCCAAGGACACCCTGACAGCGGCGGGGAAAGAGAGAAAGTGGCCGCTTGGCCCCTTTCTCTTTTGTATCACTGGTGCAGCTGTGTAAAGGCTGCGCCAGCGAAACAAATGGTGGAAGGAGCTCCGTTTTGGAGCTCCTTCCAGCACTCCTGAAAGGGTACCACAAGCACCCTGCAGCGGCACCAAGACATAACAGCTGCTCCATGCATTTGGACACAGCACAGCCGTTACGTCAAAATGGTGGCACCCATGTAGACAGGGCGCCACCATTTTGACATCCTGGTGACGTACTAGGGTTGCAGGGAATAGAAAAGCAACACCCCGAGGCAACCCAGGATGTACTAAAAGGCCCATCTATACAGGGCCCTTAATGGTTTCTTCTTTCCTGTTGAAGTTCTCCAGGTGTTTGTGGGTTTCAATGGCTTCCCTGTGCATTCTGACCTGATAGCTGTTGGCATGGTCCAGAATTTCAGTGTTTTCAAACAGCATTGTATGCCCAGGATGGTTTTATAATGTGTTCTGCTACTGCTGATATTTCTGGCTGACTCAGTCTGCAGTATCTCTTGTGTTCCTTGACTCGTGTTTGGACACTGTGTTTGGTTGTCCCTATGTAGACTTGTCCGCAGCTGCGCTGTATGCGGTAAATTCTTGCAGCTGTGAAAAGGTCTCTCCTGTTCTTCCCTGAGCACAGCATTTGCTGGATTTTCTTGGTCGGTTTGTAGATCGTCTGGAGGTTGTGTGTCCTTACCACTTTCCCTATTCTGTCTGTGACTCCTTTGATGTATAGTAAAAATATCTTCCCTTTGGGGAAACCCACTCCTCTGGGTTTTTCTGAGTCTGGCAGCCTTTCTGATGTCTGAGCTGGAATAACCATTAACCTGTAGAACTTGCTCTAGGTGCTTCAAGGCTGCCCAGTCTGCCAGCGGTCACTGCAGAGTTTGCTAGAAACAGCTGGTCTTTTTAGATCAGGTTAAGCTCCCTTTGGGACAGGGTCAGGCCAGATCCAGTAGATGTGTGTTCACAATGGTCAGTCCTGGCTTTAGTTTAATGGACTGTGATGTCCATGCAGTAAAAGAACAGGCTGGGGTTTGGGGGCAATCCGTACAGACCCTTAGAAGAGACTCCCAGGAACCATCCAACCTCTTTTTAAAAACCTCCAAAGAAGGAGATTCCACCACACTCCAAGGCAGCAACATCTTCCACTGTTCAACAGCGCCTATTGTCAGGAAGTTCTTCCTAAGGTTTAAGTTGAATCTCTTTCCCTGTGATTTGCTTCCATTGCTCTGGGTCCTATTCTCTGGAGCAGCAGAAAACAAGCTTGCTCCATCCTCAATATGACATCCCTTCAAATATTTAAACAGTGCTCTCATGTCCCCCCTTAACTTTCTCTTGTCCAGGTTAAATATACCCGCCCCCTAGAACAGAGTCAGAGAACCCAAGGTCAGAAACTATGTCAACTAGAAGACCATGATCAATGGTGTCAAAGGCCACAGACAAATCAAGAAGAATGAGAACAGAGTAAAGGCCATTACTGTACTGCCTTTAAGAGGCGTCCTTGAGATTGATTTTGAAAGGTATCTGTTCCTAACACACTGATGCTGGTATCTGTTGGGACTTGCTCTTGAAATACAGAAAAGATAAAGCATCCTGTTTAACTTTATATTGAGACATTAATACAATTAAAGAATCCTTTTTAAAAAACAGAAATACAGAAAATATAACTTACCTGATCATCCAATCGCAATGGGAATGGGTCTGGAATGATTTCAGATAAACGGTTATGTGGATTCTTCATAGGGACTGCTAGAACCCCAGAAAAGGAGAGAACCCCCCGATCCAAACACACACAGAGATGCATTCTCATTTTTTTCATGATATGGAAAGAGAGATTAGACACTTCACCTGTTCCTTGGTCCATTATGTGTGAACTTCTTGCATCTGAGACAGTTCCTCCTCCTCCTGATCTGGGAAAAGCAAACTCAAGATCTTGGTGCTCCCCGGTCTCTCCCAGTAAACCCAAAGAAAGTGGGTGGAGGTTCTCAATGCAACTAGTCTTACTGGAATGACTTCCATTCACTGATCGTGGAGAGATGGCTTTCTTTTGAGGGTTGTGTGTTCCTGGTTGCAACTGTTAAAAAACCAGGACAGGGAGAAACCAACCACCAAAACAGCAACAACAATACAAAAGCAATGCACTAAAGAAGGGCACTAAGTGATCAAATGCCGGTTATTTTCCTTGAAAGTTTGTCTTCTTGTGTGTATAGGATTTCAAGAGACATGTGGAACAAGAGACTAAAGACTTCACTGCCCCCCTCCCACCATTGCCAAAGAGCATTTTACCAAAAACACGTTTCACGTCACACTTTTCCCACACAATTGTCCCCCATGTTATTCAATATCTACACAAAACCACTGGGAGAAGTCTTCTGGAGTTTGGGAGTGAGGTGTCACCAATATGCTATTGAAAAACAGAAAAGAGGGCTCACCTGATCATCCAACCGCAATTTCTGAAAACTGTTGTGTAGATTCTTCATAGGAACTGCTAGAATGCCAGAAAAGGAGAGAAGCACCACCATACACAAATACAAACACATACAAAAGCATTCCCTTTTGATTCATGGTGTGGAAAGAGAGAATAGACAGTTCACCTGTTCTTGGGTTCCTTGAAGCGTGAACCTCTTGTGTCTCAGACACTATCTGCTTCTCATCTGTGAAAAGCAGCCTCCAGACCCCAGTGCTTCCCCAGTCCCTCCTAGTAAGCCCAAAGACCTTCTCTGGCTGATCTTGGATATAAGGCTTTGTTTTGAGGGTCAACTGTTCCAAAACCAGGAAAGCAGATAACCCACCCACCCCCGACACACAACAACACAAAAGCAATGCAGGAAAGACAGTCACACAGTGATCAAATGCAAAGTGAATAAGTGATCAAATGCAAAGGGGACTTGCTGGATGTTTTCCTTGGATGTTTGCTTTTTTGGGTGAATGTATGAACCTTATCACATGCACTTTTGTTAGCATTCTGGGCACAGGCAGGGGGCGCGCACAGCCTATGGAAAATGGATTTTACTGCACCCCGCACTATCCTCAAGCCGGTTCCATTCCATCGCCCGGCGCCAGGCTGGTCACATTCAGTGCTGAGGCACATCTTTTGGCTTGGCTTGAGGACAGTGCAGTGTTCAGTAAAATCCGTTTTCTGTAAGTCATGCACAATCCCTGCCCATGTCCAGAATGCTAGCAAAAGTGTGCGCGATAAGGTCCCATGTGATCCCAAGAGTCATATGGAACAAGAGACTAAAGGCATCAGTACCCCTCTCCCACCATTGCCAAAGAGCATTTTACCAAAACCACAGCATTTCAAGTCACACCTTTCCCACACAATTATTATTGTGAAATCTCTGCAAAGGAAGGCACTAGAACAAGGTCCCCAAATGCATGCCAAGCACAATGGCGGCAATGTGTTGGAGGGTCACTCACTGTTCAGTTGCCTTCGCCCATGAACATCCAGGGGGGCACACAGAGATTGGCACAGGGAGCATCCATCCCAAAGAGGCAGCAGTTGCTCCGCAGAAAGGATGCCTATCATTCTTTTGCTGCCAAGGAATCACAGACCATTCTAACTGTTTCTATGTTCCTCTCTGAAAGGTGTTTTTAAATTTCCTTCAGTCCACAGTTCCTCTAACCACTCAGCCTGACTCTCCCTTCAGTTCTGACAGGAGAAGGGCATGGAGATGGGTAGTTGGCCAGAGAAAGCATAGATCCTTCCGCCTTCAATGTACGCATCACAATGGTGCAAAAAAGTAGTTCCTGGAATCCTTGAGCCAGTGGAGGGAAAAGTGTTGCTGTCCATTGTGAGATATTTGATGTGGAAGGAACTATTGCTCTATTAGTGGACAGATTGGCTTCACAGAAACACACACACACACACACTTTGGAATAAAATCTCAGTGTATATATAAATACACACACACTTTGGAAAAAACCTCAGTGGTTTTTGAAAGGCCAGACTGAACAAAAGTGAAAAGGCATGCAAATTCCAGAAGTGTGGACATACTGGCATAAGTGCAGACATACCGGCTTCATAGAAATATGTGTGTGTGCGCACATGTGTGTGTGTATGTACATGCACGCACACAGGCACACAAAAAATTTGGAAGAATAGGGGGGTTTTTGAGGGGGGGTTCGGGCTATGTGGCCATGTTCTAGAAGAGTTTTTTCTTGACGTTTTGCCAGTATCTGTGACTGGCATCTTCAGATTCCCAGCTTGGCCATGAAACCCACTGGGTGACGTTGAACAAGTCACACTGTCTCAGCCTCAGGGTGAGGTCATGGCAGACCTCCTCTGAACAAATTTTGCCTGGAAAACCTGTCATATGGTCACCAGAAGTTGGGAGTGACTTGAAGGCAAAGAACAACAATAAAAACAAACTCCCGAGTCCTAGTCCAACACTCAGACCACTGTGCCACGCTGCCTCTTAGTAACCTACTGTATATAGTCATGTTTAAGTCTAGAAATTTAGGTGAAAAAATTGACCCAAAAAACCTGAGTCAACTTATCCACAGGTCAATGCAAGTACTTTATTTTAACGCATATATATATATATATGCCTTTAGTAGGAACACAAAAAGTTATGCCTGATGTAATTTTGTAAGTTCTTTGGCATTGTTTTCCTTTGCTTCATCCTTTACATTCTTCATTACATGCGCCTAAATTTTACCCTCAAGTTATCCACAAGTCATATCAAAATCCATCATTTTGGCCCCAAAACTTGCCTTTGACTTATATATGAGGTCGACTTATAGTCGAGTATATACTGTAAATGCATGGACATCACCTGATGGCCAATATAGAAATCTAATAGACTACATCATTGGAAACAGAAGATAGTGAAGCACCATTTTCTCTGCAAAAACAAGACCAGGAGCAGATTTTGGCATAGAACATGAACTACTAATAGCAATAGTGAGAGTAAAATTAAAGAAGAATACTAAGCCAACCATCATGGCAAAATACAACTTGGAGAACATCCCTGCCAAATGTAAAGACAAAGTGAAAAATGGATTTGCACTACTAAGCCTGATTGATTAAAAAGCATGAGAAGCTAATGTACATGAGTTTGCAAGATCTGAGCAGGGCAGCTGATAGAGTGACTTGGAGGTCTCTGATTCATAGGGTCACCATGGGTCGAAGTCAACTCAGTGGAAGTTAACAACAATATGATCAAATCAAGCCTGAACTCTCTAGAAACCATGACTAATAGAGACCATCATACTTTGGAGATATCATAAGCAGACTGCATTGTAGGTGGATAGATTCAATTAAGAAAGTTATGGCCCTGCATCTGCAAGACCTAACTAGACAACTTGACTAGAATTGCCAACAAGTATCCACCAAGTGAGGAGGCCTAAATATCCTAAAGGATAAGCAGGGTCAGCCCTGGTTAAAACTTGGATGGGAGACCAACAACAAATGCCAGATGCTGTAAACTATATTTCAGAAGCGAGAACTGGCAAAACCCTATGAAATGATGTCATGATAAGCTGACAGGCAACTTAAAGGCATGCACGCACACATACCAGATATTGTTTTCATTCTGACTTGAGTTTCCTCTGAATTTTTATTTTATTTTATCAACATCTCTGAAAGCCAACAAGAATTTTAAACTTAACTGAGCAAACAGCTTCTGTGAAATGAACTCTTAAATGTTTTTCCAAGCATGGATCTTAAGTAATGGCATTTTTTAAAGTTTCTGGGGCAAGTTTGGGGCTCCTGTAACAATTAATAAACAATCACAGCATTACAATGCTTGTCACATCCTTTGTGCTATTAAAATTCATATCAACTGCATGTATTACACCTCATTTGGATCCCTGCAAATCTTTGGATTAATAATCCAAGCATCCAAATTACAATTTATATGACAATTTCCTAAGGAGGCCTGTTACTGTCATTTTGGGTAAATAATACTCGTTTAAAATTGTATAAATAAAAATGGGTTTTGCATAACACACCACAATAGCTCCAGAGGAGCCATTACCTTCATCAGCTAAACAATATGCATGTTTAAAATGTGTCGGTATACATTTTTAATGTATTTTTTTCCCTTTTCCAAGAGGCATTATAATGGTTCTTGTGAAGCTGTGATAGTTTATTGCACCAATTTTCTTACATGTGTGGGATGGGGAAGATTCAGTGGCTTTATTTTCCCTCGGTGAAAAAGCAAATGTGCCTGTCTAAAAATCTTCACTTTGAATTTATTCGAATGCACACATTTTTTACTTAATCCTGCAAGAGGAAATAAGGAAAGGATTAACATAAAGTTGCCTTATATTTTTGCTGTAGATACTCCATAGAGTTGATTATTTGACATAAACAACTAGTGTGAGGAAATTACTTCAGAGGATTCTGAGAACTTTAGGACACCAAAAAGGTCATTTTTTGAAGATCTGCAGATATCCTGATCAAACATAGATGGTGCTTCTATTGAAAGTATTGGATGCAGGCCCAGGAAGGAAGACCACACCATGTGGTTTTTCTGAACATGCAGCCTTGGTAATGTTCTTTGAGAACTATCCAGCTGGCAAGGTTTTCTCCTACTGTAATGTTTTGCACTGAGAGCATAGCTTTACATGAGGGATATGAGTGGGGGAAACCTCACCTTCCTCTCAATTTTTGTTGAGATAGGCTATCTCTAAATCACACAAGAGACTTTGTCTATGGCACAAATGCTTTCTTGTCTTTTCTGAAATATGAACAAAACATCCTTGGACAAAATTAGTAACTAATTTTAAAAGGGGAAAGTGCCTGCACATGGGGACAAACACACCAAAGGGCAGCAAGATTGATAACAAAGACACAGATAATACCCACAGTTATGGCTTTCACAAGCTCATGAAACAAGGCAACATAGGGGCTCGACAGATGGCCCCAAAGGAGCAGCCTCCCAACACCCCTTTCAGCACTGGGAGCAGGAGGTGAAAGGGGAAGCCCTAGAGTTCTTTTTTTTTTAATATATTCTTTAAATTCTTTATATACTCTTTAATTTTACCAATTTTGTCCAGCGCTGTGTATAATTACAGCGCTTTAGAAATAAAGTTTAATAATAATAATAATAATAATAATAATAATAATAAAATGAAAACTTATTATTTAAAAATTTTCTTTAAAATCATCACAATTTACCGAATTTTCACTCTAACCACATGAAACTGTTCAAAGACACTGCCGTGTTAGTCTGGAAAAACAGTGTGCAAAGGAGACTAATTACAGAAATTATAAAGAAATCACAAGGACAGGAAACTAACAAAAGATAGAAGTTAGTAGTATAAGCTTTTGTACATGTGAGCCTACTTCATCAGATCCCCTTGGGGGGGTGAGGGGGGGGCAACCGGGCAACTGGCAGATATAGCATTATAGCATACAACAACAGCATGTACATTTCTATGTCACTTATCAGTAAACTCAGCACTCTCTAAGCGATTTACAATCTGTATGCCAATTGACCCCAACAAGCTATTTACTCATTTTACCAACCTACGAAAGAATGGAAGGCTGAGTCAACCTTGGAGCCCTGGGATCGAACTCAAAACCTTGTTGCTGCAATACTGACATTTAACCACTGCGCCACCAGGAAGATGGGAGCAACCAGGGGAGGGCAGTGCAGGTGAGCAAGTTAGCGGGAGGGGTGGGGCATCCCTCTGCACCAGGTGACACCAAAGGTAATACCTCAGCCATTGGTTGCTGCTCCCTGACAAGTTTCCAGGAAAGGGGGAGGACTATTGTACCCAAAAGACAAAAGGTTAGTCTTCATCCCTGGCTCACTGGAAAAAAATTATTCTGGACCCCTACATTAGTACTTTAGATGTTTATGAACTGCAGTTCTCATCAGCCATAGACTGCCTAGTCAGTGCTAGACCATGATAGGCACTGGAGTTCATCAACATCTTGGAAGGCTACAATCCCTTACCCCTGTCTAACTTGTGCTGGCAAGGGTGAAAGACAAAGATAACTACCGTATGTTTTCCTCCTTTTTAGTAGTCTTTTCCAATTTGTTACATTTTTCTGTTGTAACTTTTCCCTCCCATTGCTCTCAAACAGAAAAGCTGGTGAGAACAAGCATCCTTCTTTACCTGCATGCAAAATTCTGCCTCATGGTGCAGTCTCTGAAACATTCCCCAGAGAGCTTAACATTGCCCCCAAATCTAGTAACAGAGCACATTCTTGCAGAGGCAATTAGGAGGAGCCCTGGTGGCAAAATGGTTAAATGCCTGTACTGCAGCCATTCACTCAAATACACAAGGTTGCGAGTTCAAGACCAAGAAAAGGGCCCAAACTCGACTCAGGCTTGCATCCTTCCGAGGTGGCTAAAATGAGTACCCAGACTGTTGGGGGCAAATTAGCTTACTTGCTGTTCACCGCTATGATCTTTGGAATAGCTGTATATAAATAAAAACAATTATTATTATTAATTAATTAAAACCTAGCCATGTGCTCAGGCCTTGAGTTTCCTAGAGATGTTTGTGAACACAGAAGCAACAGAGGAGCTTACTTTGAAAATATTATAATAAAGTAATATGACTTTGTGGCTCTTACCAGTTCTTGTATTTGTTATTGTGTTAATGATTTATTGCATGGGTTTATATTATGTAGAAGTGCCAGTGAACTCTCTCTCTCTCTCTCTCTCTCTCTCTCTATCTATCTTTCTTTCAAATAGTTATGGGGATGGGAAAAGTGGGAGAAGTCTAAAAGCTATTGCTTTTGTTTCAAACCTGAACTGCTGCCTTAGAAGATTAAGATTTGGAGGCACTGTGCAGTCCTGATTAAGATGGCATTATTTGGTGCTTTCTCTTGAATATCAAGGTGAGCAGACCTGAAAGCAGCTTAAGACCATTACTCTTCCAAACAAAGAAACCCCCTTACCATCCTCTCAACTGCCTTTTCATTTAAAAAATTAACACATACAATGGGGAGCCTATTCATAATGGAAATTAATGTTCACTTTGACCCAACCCCCATCATTCATCTGGAGCACAAAAGAACATCATTTGATGCTGAAGAATTTTTTTTGTCCCTCTGGAATTTAAAACAGCCTTACTTTAGTATTTTCCAGAGAAGAAAGACGTGGAGAAGGCATACAGAAATGGTGTATGTATGTTTATCATGCACCAGTATTTTAAGTTGGATTTAAAGCTACAGGTCTCCCTTAGCCCTACTTCTGTGTCAGAAAATTGTTGGAAAGAGTGCAATGTGCATGGGTAAATCCTTGGAAAGGGAGGGAAATAAATCAGTCATATTGAGACAGGTAAGGATTTAAAGGTGTGAGGCTGCAAACATAAATTTAGGCAAGTGAGAGATTAAAACATAGCAGTGTAGAAACAAATTGAGACAGTGTTAAAACTTCCAAGCTAAATTTGCCTCTAATGAGATGGCAGTGCAGAGACCCTTGAGACTTGGCTGATGGTGGCAAGAGTTAGCAATGCTGGAAAAGAGCTACTCCATGGCTTCTTTCCCCTCCCTATTATAAGGTGTTGTAAATGTATTTCCCAAGCCACAGCGCTAAGTGAAATGATTACATTATTCATTTATACTAATTTCCCGTTCAATAATGATCCAGCTGATTAGAAGCTTGTCATGCAAAAAAAGCCAGAAATTAGAGAAACTCATTATGGAATGAGGAACTCAGCAGCAGCATCACTTAAGAGTTCATGATAGAGTCCCTGGCTACATTACTGGAGCAGTCTGGCTACACCAAAGAAGCCCTGGAAATCAGTGAAATCCACACTTTTGTCCTGTTTTTGCTGTTAATGGGCCTCATAAAAATGTGAATAGAAACTCTTATGGATTTGTCCAACAGTCCATTTGATTCAGATGCTAGTGGTATACCGTGCGTGCCACATGCCACACTGTGAGCATGAGCCCCATTAACTCTAATGGGGCTCGAGCATACGCGTTTTTCCCTTACGCGGGGGGGGGGGGGGGGGGTCCGGAACAGATCCCCTGCCTAAGGGAAGGGCCCACTGTACTTCAGACCAATGGCAAAGCTCAGAATAATTACTTTGGGGGACTATATCATTTAGAATTACTCAGCTAGAATAAATCATAGAATCATAGATTTGAAAGATACCTCAAGGGCCTTCCAGCCCAACCCCCTGCCATGGAGGAATGTACAATCAAAGTATCCTGGACAGATGGCCATCCAACCTCTGTTTAAAAGCTTCCAAAGAAGGAGATGCCGCCACACCCTGAGGCAGTGTCTTCCACTGTCAAATAGCTCTTAAGTTGTTCCTAATGTTGAGCTGGAATGTCTTTTTCTATAGTTTGAATCCATTGCTCTGTGTTCTATTTTCTGGAGCTGCAAAAAACAAACTTGCTCCATCTTCAATATGACACCCCTTTAAATATTTAAACAAGGATGTCATATCACCTCTTAACATTCTCTTCTCCAGGCTAAACATCCCCAGCTCCCTAAGTCGTTCCTCATAGGGCTTCATGGTTTCCAGACCCTTCACCATTTTGTTCACCCTCTTCTGGACATGCTCCAGTTTGTCAACATCCTTTTTGAATTGTGGTGCCCAGAACTGGGCACAATATTCAGGTGAAGCCTGACCAAAGCAGACTGGAGTGGTACTATCACTTTCCTTGATCTAGACACTATACTTCTGTTAATGCAGCCTAGAGTTGCATTGGCTTTTTAAACTGCCACATAACACTGTTGACTCATGTTCAGCTTGTGGTCTACTAGGACTTCCAGATCTCTTTCACATGTACTGTTGTCAAGGCAGGTGTCACCCATCCTATATCTGTGCATTTCAATGTTTTTTGTCTAAGTATAATACTTGCATTTCTCCCTGTTGAAATTCATTTTGCTAGTTAGAAAATTGGCCTAACTTTCTAATCTATTAAGATCATTTTGAATTTTGATCCTCTCTTCTGGGGTATTAGCTTCCCCTCCTAATTTGCTATAATCTACAGATTTGATAAACGTGTCCTCTATTCCAGTTATGGTGAATTATCCTGTAGATGGGGATTCTAGAAGCTGTCATTCCGACAACAACAACAAAAGGTTGTGTTCTTTTTCTCCATCGATCATTGAAGGATTAGAGGAAATAGACTATAGTCTTTTTTCCTCTGTTGGTTAACTGTGCTGTCTTAGCAGCTACATGATTGCCCACAAAAATTGGGAAATGAAAGAACAAGCCAGTATCTGTACAACCCCTTCAGTCTGGAAAACCTTGAAAAGTTATCAGAAATATGCATGCAAGTAGTTACCTGCAGAGTCTGTGTGATGTAATAGTTACAATGGAAGATCCATAATCAAGTTTCCATTGAGCAATGAAACTCACTGGGTAACCTTGGGCTAGTCACTCTCCTGCAATTACACTATAAATGTAACTAGGAAATAAATATTTTTTGTAGGATAAGTGTAAGGACCAAAGTAGATGATAGGATAGATACTTGTGATTATGTGTTGTATTGCTAAAATTTTAGAAAATAACAGATGTGGGAGTTAGCAGTAGCAATCGAAATCAGGGTTGCAGGCAAAGGAAGTGGGTTCAGACCATCCCTGGAGCTAATGAAAATTCCTCCCTCCTCTACCTGCTATTTTGCTGTCCACCCAGCAAATTTTGCAGGTCCAAGCTTCCTTACTGCATTGGTGCCATTCTGGAGGCCCACCATTGCAGCTGCTATTTAACAAAACATCAAAGGACAACCAGAAAACCAGTCACAGACACCCATTCTCTCAATTGAGTTTGGAAATGTTGCTTTGTGGTACTGTAACTCCCAGAATCCTTAACAAGCATGGCTGTTCAGAGGATTATAAATTGCACAAGGATTCATATGCCTACTATTGCAAAACCACATCAGATAAGCCCTCCCCTGCAATCTTTTCTGAAAGTTCCTTATAGCACTTCAGTGTGTAATAAACCTTTTGATATAGGAAATTAATTCCATTCAGTCTCCTGCTTCATGGCTACCTATAAGTAATTTCCAAGTATCCCAATGGTGACCAAGATTAAAACAAACCACTCACTCACCCTAGTGCAACTCTCCTCATTTTTCCATCAAACAGATGAACTTATCACAATTAAGAACAGCTGTATTACAAGGAAACAATTGCTTTAACTGTTTTTGCACCCAACTCTCTTAGGGAAATATTCTATTATTCACAATGTGGTTTTGACATTTTTGAACCAATGCTACTGAATTAATTCAATCTTTCCATGGAAAGTCTTTCCCATTCTAGACAAATTTCTTATTATTAGAATATCCTGCCCTTCTGATTTCTATATAATTTCTGTAATTTCAAACACACAGTTGCAGGAGTGGAGTACATAGAAGAACTGCTTATTCTAATTCCCCCAAATATTAAGGGGGGAGGGATTTCAAATTTCACTTCTGCCATTAACTCACTAAAATAATTTTCTCTCAGCCTCTGTGATATGATTTGCAATATAGGGTGGGTCCCTTTGGGCCAAATGTGGCTGTCCTGGAATTCTAATCTGGTTCCCAATGGTACCTGATGCCATATTTGTACATTTTCCCAATTCTGATAAGTTTAATGTCTCATTGGCGGGTTACAGACCGCCTGTTTGGGGCGGGCTGCACCTGCCCCTTTCCCCGGGGTATTGGGGCCTCAGCATCCAGAGGGGCAGCCGCTGAGGCCCTGATCCACCACTTTTCAGGCTGCAGGGAAGCGGCAAAAGGCCCCTTGCCTGCAGCCTGGAAAGGGGTGTCCTTGGGGCTTCAAGCCCCAAGGACACCCCGCGGCAGCGGGGATGAGGAGAAAGGGGCCGCTTGTCCAAGATCTGCCATGCTGACCATGAAATTGCCCTGGAGGACCTACACTCTGGCTTTGCTTCGTGAACAAAGATTCAGGAAGGACTCATCCCGCGCTTTGTACAAGCGCGTTGGTGACTAAAAAGGCCAATCCAGGATAAACAGGTCCGGTTGCAGAAAGCACAGCGGAAAGTCTCCTTGGGTGATGTTTCCGGGTTGCGGTTCTTTCTGCGTTGTCATTTCTCTTCAAGATTCGCTCGACGTGAGCTTTCGAAAAAGGCTGCAGCATCGTGGATAGTGTATCTCCATGCCTCCCGATGTGAGGCCAGGGCAGACCATTGTTGGTGATCTATCTGGCCAAGCCTGAGATGTTGTTTCAGGGAGTTCTTGTATCTCTTCTTTGGGGTGCCCCTCTTACGCTGACCCATGGCGAGTTCACCGTAAAATATTATTTTGGGAGGCAATGGTCCTTCATCCTAGAAACATGTCCTGCCCAGCGCAGCTGCGTCCTCAATAGCATGGCCTCAATGCTGGTGATCCCTGCTTGCTCAAGGACAGCAACATTTGTCACATAGTCAGTCCAGTGTATATTTAGAATTGTGCGTAAACAGCGCTGATGAAAGCATTCAAGGAGTCGTAGGTGTTGGCGATAGGTGACCCATGTTTCAGACCCATCGAGGAGAACAGACAGTACAATGGCTCTATATACACTGATTTTTGTGCTTCGCCTCAAGTATTTGTTACTCCAGACTCTTTTGTGAAGCCTTCCGAATGCACTATATGCCTTTGCCAGTCTGTGATCGATCTCTTTATCAATCTTGGTGTCTGAGGAGATGATGCTTCCCAGGTAGGTGAACTGCTAGGCGGACTTAAGCACAGATGTGCCTACGGTGATGTGGGGATGGTAGAGTTCTTCTTGAGGTGCCGGCTGCTAGAGAACTTCCGTTTTCTTCAGGCTGACTTCCATTCCAAAGAGCTCTGCAGCTGTTGTAAAACAAGATGTTCGGCGCTGCAGAGCTGCTTCTGTATGGGCAGCAAGGGCAGCGTCGTCAGCAAAAAGCAGCTCATGGACTAGATAGTTTAGAGTCTTAGTGCGGGCACTCAAGCGGCTTAAGTTAAACAGGCTATCATCAGTATGGTAGCGTATATAAATGCAGTCTTCTTCTTTGAGTTCTGCCGAAGCCCTTTGGAGCATCATGCTGAAGAATATTGTAAATAGATTTGGAGCAAGAACACAACCTTGTTTCACACCATTAATAATTAGAAAGGGCTCTGAGAGAGCATTGCCATATCTGACTTGACCTTGCTGGCCTTCATGTAGCAGGATGATCATTTGGAGGAATTTGGGGGGGGGGGGAATCCTAGTCGTTCCAGGATCTGCCACAGACCTTTTCTACTCACAATGTCAAAGGCTTTGGTGAGGTCGACAAATGTTACATAGAGTCCTTTGTTCTGCTCTCTACATTTCTCTTGCAGTTGTCTAAGGGCAAATACCATGTCTGTAGTGCTCCTATTAGCTCTCAAGCCACATTGGCTTTCAGGGAAAAGCTCTTCTGCAATAGCAGGGACTAATCTGTTCAGCAGTATCCTTGCAAAGATTTTTCCAGCAATGGAGAGGAGTGTTATACCTCAATAGTTTGAGCAATCCGATTTTGCTCCTTTTTTCTTGTACAGGGTGATCATGACTGCACCTCGGAGATCTGATGGCAGTTCGCTTTTTTCCCAGCAACTCACAAGGAGGTCGTAGAGTTTAGCATGGAGTACATGACCTCCATGTTTCCAAGCCTCAGGTGAAATTCCATCAATCCCAGCAGCCTTGCCGTTTTTCATCTGCTGTATGGCCTTAACGGTTTCTTCCAAAGAGGGAGCTATGCCCAATTCCTTCTTCATTGGTTGTTGTGTCATATGTTGAATAGCTGAGTCTTGGACTATTCAGTTGGCACTGAAGAGGCTTTGGAAATGTTCAGCCCATCGGTTCAGAATGGAAGCTTTATCTGTGATTAGTGTTTGACCATCTGAACTGTATAGGGAGCTTTCGATCTGATATGTAGGTCCAAACACTCCTTTAAGAGCTTCGTAAAATCCTCTGGAATCACCCATATCTGCATAACGTTGTGTCTTTTTTGCTAATTTCATCCACCACTTGTTCTGAATGTCTCAGAGTTTTTGTTGGAGTTGACTACATGCAAGGCGAAAGGCTGCTTTTCTTACATGGCAGGATGGCTGGGCGAGGTGTACCTAGTGAGCAGTTCTCTTCTTTGCCAACGGCTCCTGGATCTCTTGGTTGTTTTCATCAAACCAGTCTTGGTTTTTCTTGAGGGAGAATCCTAAGGATTCTTCCACAGACTGCATGATGCTGTTTTTAATATGTTGCCAAAGCGCTGTAGGAGAAGAGTCTATAGAGTGGTCTTCAAGTTTTGTTTGCAGATTTGCCTGGAAGTTGTCTCTCATGGCAGCTTGTTGAAGATTGTTGACTTGGAGTCTCCTCTTTAGGATGCCACCCCTCTTAGGTTTGAACTGAAAATGAAGATTTAGTTTGCATCTTACGAGGCGACGATCTGTTTGACATTCTGCACTGGGCATCACTCGGGTATGACGGACATCGCGAATATTTCTCTGGCGCACTAGGATATAATCAATGAGGTGCCAGTGTTTGGATTGGGGATGCATCCAGTTTGTCTTCAGGCTATCTTTCTGCTGAAAGATGGTGTTTGTAATAGTCAGCTGCTGTTCTGCACAAAACTCTAGCAGGAGGCGTCCGTTATCATTACAGTTTCCAACACCATGCTTGCCTAAAACACCTTTCCAGGCTTCAAAGTTCTTTCCTACTCTGGCATTGAAGTCACCTAGGATAATGATTTTGTCTTCTGCAGGGACTTTTTGTATAAGGTGGCGTAGGTCTGAGTAGAATTTGTCTTTCTCCGCAGGGTCGGCTTGCATAGTTGGGGCATATATACTGAAGAGAACAACATGTGGGAGGCGTAAGGAGATAATGCGATCAGAGTGTCCTGTTGGCAAGGTTTCGAGTTTGGAGGCGATGGAGTTTTTGATCATAAAGCCTACACCTGAAAGATGTTTTTCAGTTTTGGGTTTGCCCAACCAGTAGAGTGTGTAGCCGGCACCGTGTTCTTTAAGGCTGCCTTCCTTGTGGAGATGAACTTCACTAAGAGCAGCGATGTCGATGTTAAGGCGTGACAGTTCATGGGCTATTAGAGCAGAACGGCGCTCAAGATGTCCACTATCTGCAGAATCTTGCATGGTTCTGATGTTCCAGCATGCAAGCTTTAGTCTATTTGCACCTTTGGAGGCTGGTGTGTGCCTTTGTCTCTTTGTCTTTGTTTGACCGCATCAGAACATGCCCGTTGGCCGCAGCTAGCCAACCGGGTTGTTGGGGATGAACTTTCTTTGGGCCACCTTTTCTAAGCCCCTCTCCATATGGAGCAAGCAGTGCTCTCCTTTAAAAAGTCTGCTTGCTCATTCAGGATGCTGCCGAACAAGACTGTCATCCCCAGTCAGTCTCAAGCGACCAAAGTCCTGAACCGCCTGCATGCAGGGTTGGGTCTGCGGCTTCCAGTGCATCTTTACACCTGCCGTTTCGTCCCTCGCCTATCGCTACGGGGCTTTTTCGGAGATTGGATATATCTTTCGAGCCTGTGCAATTGATTTTTCTTGTGGAGCGCAGCGTGCACAGAACTGGCCTCACCCTTTAAACCAGAGGTTCGTCTGCTGAGGTCTTGACAAGCATGGATGGTAGCAGCGAGGTCCTCGGGTAGTAGGTTTGGTTAGAGTTTCCTTCTCTTAGATGGTTGACCTTGCAGGGTTAGACGAGCACCATCTGCCCGAGTTTGGAATTAGAGTTTTCCTTCTCCTAGGATGGTTGCCATAAGGCTAGAGAGCCCATCCTGCCCCTTGGTACTCTTGGTCAGACCCTTCGGTTGTGACCTGTCTGGCATGGGAGGCCCTGCCAGTGGCTATTATACCACCGCCAGCATAGCTCACAACATCATTAGGGTGCGCAAGCCTCTCCCCCATGACAAGGGGATGTCAATGGAGAGGTATGCCTACAGAAGTGTTCTCTCTAGAAATCTCTAGGTTCTACAGTGTGACTTTTGGCAGACGTTGGCAATACAGTCATGCTTGAGGATCTAGAGGTTCCTAAACAGAACATAGTAATCAAATCCATGAATAATCAAATCTGCAAAAGTCAAAGCCGCAAATATGGAGGGCCAACTGTACTTGGAGTCTTTCCCTGTGGAAACTACCAGAGGGTGGAGAACATGAAGGAAGCTACATGATATTATAGTTCATTGGCCAATCATCATTCAGCTCCCATGACACTACAGTGGTGCCTCGGGTTACGAAATTAATTCGTTCCGCCGCGGCGTTCGTAACCCGATACATTTCGCAACCCGAAAAAGGCTTTTCCGAAGCGCGGCTAGCGGCTGGAAAGCCGCTAGCCGCGCTTCACATTTGAATTTCGCGCCGATATTTTTTTCGTAACCCGAAAAAAATATCGTAACCCGGAACAGTTTTTTCCTATCTATTTTTTTCGTATCCCGGAAATTTCGTAACGCGATCAATTCGTATCCCGGGGTACCACTGTATAGTCATCTTTTGGCCAGTCATCATTCAGAATTCTTCAGTGCCTTTGTTCACTGTTGACTCTAGATATTATGAGACCATATGGTCCTGCCTTCCTTTTTAGAAGTCTTAATGTGCTGTAAGTGACTGTTTGTGCTCCCTGCTCCCATCCAGCAAGAAGGAAGAATGGCCAAGAAACAAGTATTGAACTATACAAGTCTGTTTGCTTGCTTATTGTTGTGATATATCCTGCATATTTTTTTCCACAGCATCCTCTATTGCTGCTGGTATTGGGAATTGCCACTGAAAGATCAAGGACAATTGGAAATATTGTCTGATTATTTGTTTTTAAGAGAATTGCAACAACAAATAATGCAGCCCACAGCAGCATTTGCTCTGTTTGGGTATTTGTTGTCCCATCTTTTTACCTTTGGGCCTACCCAGGTCTAAATAGCCTAAAGACATGAGATGCACAGCAAATGCTTCAACAGTGTTTTGGGGCATGGGATAAGGAGTTGCTCTGTTATGTGATAAACCGATGTTAAACATTACTTCTCAGAAAAGGTCTCTTTTCTGGCACCCTCTTTGGACATTATCCCATGAGCCCATTCTCGTCACAATTCTTCTTGTTAAGGAAAATATAAACATACCGGTTTGTGAGCAGCCATTATTGCACATTTTGTCAGTCGTACAACTGCGGCTTTTTCTGCCATCCATGGTCCCTTGCACTCTCTTCTGGACTCCTCTTTAACTCTGTCTTCCTGCCCTATGCTCTACTAAGCATGACTTTCAATGGAGTTTTTTTTGGGGGGGGTGTTATTTTAACTTTTTAATGCAATTCTGGAGTTCTATTTGTGTGATTTAAATTTTAAAAGAAAAGAAATAGAAAAAAAGAAATCAAGCACCTTGGGAATTGTGAGCGGGAGGGGAAAAGGGGGGAGAGGAGGAGACTGTGACACCACATGATTGCCAATATTGCAACTGCTGCAGCAGTGGCATTTCACATATGAGGATTAGTGGGAGTGCCACTCAATTAGGAGCTTATTAACAGATTTCCTGCATCAATGAAAAGGGACATCCTAACCTTGCTTAAGAAACACAGCAGCTATGGGACAAAGGCAATGTTATGTGATAAGTATCTTCAAAGGCACAATTTTAGTACCGCAGTTATAGGGACAAAATAGATGGTTCCAAAAGAGTGGTGTTCCACTGCCCCTTTCAGCACTGGATCAGGGCCATGGCAACTGCATACCATGGCCCTGATCTGGAAGTTTGCTGGTTTAAAAAGAAACAACAAAATGCCCCTCCTTTTAGAGTTGGCAAAAAGGTGCCTTTGCAGCCACAGCAGCTTCTTTTGGCTCTTCTTTCGGCATGCGGCATATAAACTCTGCACCAAAGGAGCACTGTGATGCTGCCGTGATGCTTCCTGCCGTGAGGTTAGGTGAGTGGTGTGACACCAGCATGGGGGCAGCATGGGGGCATGTGTCCAAACACCACACCCCCATGCTGGCACGTCAAGCAAGTCTGTTTAGCCCCATAGTTAACAAGCTGTGCGGTATCATCTCCTCACTCAAAATGGTAATGATTTGGGATTTCAGGAGATGGGCTGGTCTAACAGAAGAGGGCAGTGGTGACATTCCCCAAAAGACAAGAAGAGAACAAGAAGGAGGGGTGGGCATACCATACCTTACCATACCAGTAATTCCTTTCTTCCAAGCTCTTGCTATCTCAAGAGGTTCTTTGAAAGTCTTCATACTAGTTTCCTGGGGAGTATCCACGTTGCTCGTTTATATCAATTTGAGACCAGTTTAACTGTGACAACTCCAACTTATGAAATCCTGGGATTTATAGTCTGGCTAGAGTGTTTAATTAATGCACTCATCTGAACTAGAGCATTAGACAGAGACTTCCAAGTACTTCTCAGCAAACTCTGGATTCTACAGAATGGAGCTATGTCCAATTTCTCCACTGTTTTCATTTGTGCTTGCTAGCTAAACACCCTTAAATCCTACTTAAAAACAAAAAAATAATTAGCAGGAAGGCTAGACCTGTATCAAAGTCAATTGTTCCATTTCAGCCAGCTGCATTTAAATCTTTTCACTGTCACCACCACCTCTCTGCTCCATAGAGAAGAAAGAAGCTTTCTTTATCAACAAAAGCAGTAATTCAAAGGCAAGCACAGTGATGCAATAAAATGGCTGAGACAAATCCTGAACCCCAGACTTATCACACTGGGGGGTTTGCAGCTCAGATCCGCAGTCACTCCTGTTCTAGCAATGCAAAGCATGATGTTATATGGCGCCCCAGGACCAGCCATATAACACCGGTTTTAAAAGATCTCCATTGGCTGCCCATTCGCTTCCGAGTCAATATAAGGCGTTGGTAATACCTATAAAGCCCTAAATGGCTTGGGCCCAGGATACCTAAAGGACCGCCTCTCCCGTACATTCCGCCCGCACCCTCAGAACATCTGGGCAGCAGCTACTGAAGGTGCCTGGGGCTAGGTTAGCCTCCACTTCACGAGGACATTCTCCATAGCTCCCCAGCCCTTTGGAATGCGCTGCCCACAGAGCCCGCTTGTCTACCACCCTGGCCAATTTAGGAAGGACCTTAAAACCTCCTATTCCAACAGGCATTCCCCGAATAAATACCTGTGGTGCCTCCCTCCTCTTCCGTGGCCAAGAGGTTGGGCTACGGGGCTTTTTCCTGTTATTTTCTAGAAGTGTGGATGTAATTGTATGGTTTTAATCTCTTGTATTGTTAATATGGATTGTGGTGTGTTTTAATCTCTGTAAGCCGCCCTGATCGTTGGAAGGGCGGGTATAAATAAATTTTATTTATTTATTATTATTATTTTCACACCAGATCCAGAGTCACTCCTGTCTAGCAATGCGAATTAAGGTTAAAACATATGTTTTATCACACCTGGTTGCCTTTCCGCTGCCCTTCGAACTAAGGGGGAAGTGGAGTCAGTTCTATTCCAAGCAAGTCACGTGATGTGGATTCAAGCAAAGGGGAGTGAGTGCACATGTGTATACCACACCGGAGGGTTCAACTATTCGAATTGGCACCCTTGCACATGCTCAGTGGGGCTCTGGATGCTGTCCTCCTTCCCTGCCCCCCCCCCTTAGCTGTCATCCTTAATGGGTGAACAAGCAGTCACGATGATGGGATAGGTCGCTGGGGTCGCTGGGGCCAGGATCGGGATGCAGGAGAAGGCAGGGAATGATGGGATAGCTCCCTGGGGTCCTTGGGGCCAGGATCGGGATGCAGGAGAAGGCAGGGGATGATGGGATAGCTCGCTGGGGGTCGCTGGGGGCCAGGATCGGGATGCAGGAGAAAGCAGAGGATTGGGATAGCTGCTGGGGGTCCCTGGGGCCAGGATCAGATGCAGGAGAAGGCAGGGAATGATGGGATATTTCCTGGGGTCACTGGGGCCAGGATCGGGAGCAGGAGAAGGCAGGGGATGATGGGATAGCTCCTGGGGTCCCTGGGGCCAGGATCGGGATGCAGGAAAGGCAGGGGATGATGGATAGCTCTTCTGGGGGTCCCTGGGGCCAGGATTAGGATGCAGGAGAAGGCAAGGGATGATGGGAATGATGGGATGGGTTGCAGGGTGGCAGAGGGGGCAAGATGGCATGAAAGAAGAGGAGGGGAATGATGGAGCAGGATGCAAGGGGCCAAGGGGAGGTGACATTGGAGTGGTTTTCCACACCAGACCAATTTGCAGTGCAATCGAAGTGAGCCTGGAAGCAAATTCTGTGAAGTCACTTTTTTTCGGTTTTACTAAAATGAGGAGTCACTTTGGAATCACCGCAGAAGCACCTCGCAAGGAGCTCCCATAGAAAGGAATGGTGTCTGATAACACATTCACTTTATGACGTGAATGCACATCGTTGGAAGCGCAGTCACATCGGAACTGACCCGCAAAAGCTCTAAAAATCTCCATGTGATAAACCTTCCCCTTGCTATGTGCTTTTTGTCACCAAAACAATACCAAGAGGGAACCCATGATGAGCTGGTGGGGCGAGTATAGCCTTGCAGGATTACACGATGGCTAGTACAGACAAGGTAAAGCAATAGCCATTCATACCATTAAGTCTATGGAATTAGTCAGGTTACTTTAGCTTCCCAAGCCAGGTGTATTATAAAAGTGGTGTGGTTTATAATCCAGAAGCTGAATGCTTGTGGTGCCTAGTGCACTATAAATACCCAAACTTAGATAAATAGATATGCTTGGATAGGTAGCATCCTGATTATAAAATATTGAAAACATTACGTAAATAACTGGAGAATCTGCATGCAGTGCTACACTCATAGCAGCCTGCCTGAGAGCTTTCAATCCCCTTAGTGCAAATGCACTTTGCCAGGCAGCTGTGCTATAGCATACTTTTGACCTAGAACTGAGAAGTGTGACACTTCTCCTAATGCTCTACACTGGAGCAGAGGGTTAACTAAATTCGGCCTTCAGGAAGCCCTTTCCATGGTACTTTGTCTATCCCCAAGCCCTGTGGATCTGTTGGGGAAATGTGGGAATCCTTGGTATATTGCAAAGGATTCTGGGAAGTGCTGAGGGGAAGTATGTAATCCATTCACACAGTTGCAGACTAACTGATTGTCAATATTGCTGTTTGCAATCTGAGAGTGCATCCAAACTGCTCATAGGATTCCGCTGAAGCTACACAGTGCAGAGAAAGACTGGTAAAACATATTTCAAGAAGATAACCTCGCCATTAGCAGTATTTCATTAGAGATCACTCAGAATTTATTGTTGGCAGCTCCTCCTATATGTAGAACTCCCTTACAAAGGCTATTTGTTTAATACCATCAGTATTTCATCACCATCAGCCATTTCTTTCAGGGTAGCTTCTTTCTAAACTGGTTTGATACTGCTGCCACATTGCAAAATTAATGCAGTGTGACACCACTTTATTTGTCATGGCGCCATCCTATGGAACCCTAGGATTTGTAGCTTCTTGTGGCACCAGAGCTCTCTGACAGAGAAAATCTCATAAATATCTCACAAAACTACAAATCCTAGAATTTCATTGCATTGATCCATGGCAATTCAAGTGATGTCAAACTGCATCAGTTCTGAAATACAGATGCAGCTTGGACTTCTTAATCCCTGGTTATTTAATATCTCATATTGCTGCTGATTTATTTTTTAATTAATGGTTTAATTAGTTTTATATGAGTGTTGGACTGGACTCTGATATATATTTAACTACTGGGTTAAAAGGACTGCATTTTATTGAAGTAGGATATTATAATTTTATGGCTGCTTTTACATAATCCAACTTGGGAGAGCTTTTTTGCTCTGAAAGGTACAAATCTTTTAATCTATAGAAACATCTAAAGAATCACAGGGTTCCTCAGACATTGCCTGAAATGTACATTCTGGGCTGAAAAGGATCTCTGCCTAAGAGAAGAAGGTCAAATAAATGTCTTTATAGAACTGGTGACCAAGTGCAGTCCTCAGATGTTGGGACCGCTCACTCCTGGCTACGCTGGCTACGGCTGATGTACCATCCAACTATCCCGATTTGGTAGGGACAGTCCTGATTAACCCTCTGTCCTCTCACATTTTCATAAAGTTCCCATTTCTCTCTTCTCTTCCTACTGACTCCTTTGTCCTCAGCTAACTTCAGTTACTGAAAATCAGGAGGGAATGGAGAGGAGGGATTGACTCTTGCCTTCCCCTGTAAACTCAAGCAAAAGCAAATTATTCCAGCCTCTGCTAGATTGTGTATCTTCCGTCATTCATAGCTTTCTCCACCTTGACCACACTCTGACTTTGCATGGCCACACATGTTCCCGTTTTCATCTGCAGAAATGTTGAAAGCCATGAGATGATGGGAGATGTAATCTAACAGGTGGTGGAGGGCCACACTTTACCCATCTGTGTTATATAGAGGTAATGCTTAGGTTTGTCAGGTCTCAGGGCTTGGTCCTACTTCCCCAGCCCCCAGAGGAAGGGGAAGAAATCTTAGTGTGAAAGAAGCACTGTCTTGCAAAGTGTGTGTGTGTGTGTATATATATATATATATATATATATATACACATACACACACACATTCTCCTTTGTTAGACTTGGGTTTGTGGGAGAGTTGTTTTGTTTGTTTGTTTGAGCAACTGTGGTTGATACTTAATGTATAATGTTTAATAATATCACCTGGATCCAATGCTTGTAAAATTACCAGGGGCCATCCCTTAATCTCAGATTTGGCCTTGAAATCTCAAGAGCTGGTATTATACATATCTATCAAATCAAGTAACCCTCTTGTGATGAAGCGCTTTCAGATGGCAGATTCCTAGTTGTGGGGAGGACACTGTGAATTACTGAAAAATTGCTGGAACATTTTGTCCAGATTTTGGGTTGAGCTTGTCCACGTTATTATTTACTATTCACTAATAATATATCCTACACATAGATGTTTCTTATAGTATAAAGTATCAGATTTCATGAGACAAAGTACTCTTAAAAGGTGAATGAACAATAGGTAAAAAGTGTATACTGAGGATTTGTTAAGAATTTTGCATGTAAAACCTTTTCTGAATAATAATTTTAATAGATAAGTATAACATTTGTCAATAAATGTACAGTGGACCCTTGTTATACATTGGGGTTTGGTTTCAAGATCCCCGTGGATAACAAAATCCGTGGATGCTCAAGTCCCATTAAATATAATGAGATAGCAAAATGGTGTCCCTTATAAAAATTGGAAAATCAAGGTTTGATATTTGAAATGTATACTTTTTTAAACATTTTCAAACCGTGAATGCTTGAATCTGTGTATTAAAAATCTGTGTATAAGAAGGGTCGACTGTATAAACTTTGTAATTTTGTAATTTTATAGCTCTTGAAGGTTCTTCCTGAAATGCACCAGCCTTTTTAACAACCTCACAGCTTAACAATGTTTCGTCCACAACAACACCGTAGTACATCTCTCATTTTCCAGAGATTCCTAGGAGTGTCAGAAAATGTGTGGAATTCTCTATCTGATTATTCATTGGGACAAGTGGAAGGAAGAACTGTTCTTTCTTCCTTCTAATCCACTTGGGTTCATGGATTCATCTGGTTAGGAAGATGTAATGAAAGTTTCCTATTTCAGCAAAAACTTATTTGAACAAAGGCTGCCTGAGTGTATCTTGCGTTCTTGGAATCCTTTCGCACTACAGTTAATGCATTACTTTAATGGAAAATTAAATGCCATAGGCAGAGATAACATGGAAAGCATAGGGATGGGTTCCACAACAAACAAACCAATAACAACAACAAAACAGCTCAACATGTTTCAAGAAACTCTTTATTCAAAATTAAACCTATGCATATGTAATATGAAACAATCAGATTAGAGAAGCCTTGCATAAGTAAACAAAAACATTTAAAATCCTCTAGAGACTCCTTGAAAGCTGCTCCCAAAATGCATCCAGGGGTGACTTTTTCTTTCGTCAGCCTCCAATTTTCTTATGATTTCCATTTTGGTAAAGAAACTTATAGATCTATGTTGTTGTTGATTTTTTTTAAAAAATATAAAGATGCTATGGCTAATTGCAAAAACCAAGCTTATTGTGTTCTTCCTTTCTCTCTCTTTTGCTGTACACACATGCTTAAATGATGGATTCTGGACGCAGTTGTTGTTTCCCTTGCCTATCATTGAGATGCACACACTACTATACTGTAGTAGGATCTCCTAGAGAAGAATCCCTTCTTTCCTAACTCAACTTTACTGTATTGTTTAATGCAAGCAAATTTTGCAACCGGATATCAAAGGTCTGTTTTTCTCCACCCTCTTTCACCATTCTCCCACTGCTAATGCTGTAAAAATCTTCTAGCTGGAAAGAGAAAGAAAAAGGAACTAAGAGGACATAAAAAGACTTGGGGTTCATCTACACCAGCCAGAATATTCTGAGCTGGCCCTGGAGTTTCTCCCAGTAATAGCTATAGCATTTACATTTCTGTACCATTTAATACTGAACTAAGCACTCTCTAACTGGTTTACAGTCTGTAAGCCAATTGCCCCCAACAAATTGGGTACTTATTTTCCCAACCTACGAAAGGATGGAAGGCTGAGTCAACCTTGGAGCCTTGGGACAGAAGTCACAACGTTGTGGCTGCAGTACCTGTGTTTAACCACTGCACCACCAAGGCTTCCCTGTTACCTCCATAGTGATGCCAAGTGGCTCTGTACACACACATCTCCTTTGTGTTGCCTGGTGCCACTACTGCTGATGCAAGTCTCTCCCTCTGAGGTCACAGCCATTTCCTGCAAAATCCAAAGCAAAAGGTAAGTCTTTTAAAAACGGTTTAAGGGAGGGTTGGGGCAGACTCAGTGTGGAACTGGCATTATGTCATGTAGAAGTCCACACTTGAATTAGGGATTTGGCTCTGTATTGTGAAGACAGATCACCATAAGAATGGGGGGGACCACTTCCTTTGGTCTATGTAGATGAGCCTTTAGTCAAAGAGGAGCCCCAGTATCAGAGAACTAAGGTCTTGTTGTTCTATGACTTCAAATCATTTCCGATTTAGAGCAACCCTAAGGTAGATCTATCATAGGGTTTTCTTGGCAAGTTTCTTCAGAGAGGGTTTGCCATTGCCATCTTCTGAGGCTGAGAGAGTTTGACTTGCACATGGCCCCCCAGGAATTATACATGTCCTAGCCAGGAGTAGAACCCTAGTTTCCAGAGTCATAGTCCAACACTCAAACCACTCCACCATACTGTTGCCTGCACACAATTATAGCACTACAGTTCCACTTTGACTGCCATGGCTTCATCCTATGGAATCTGGTGGTTTGTACTTTGGTGAGGCACTAGAGTTCTCTGATTGATAATTCTAAATACCTTCCCCTAGACTGCAAAACTGAGGATTTTGTAAGATATTGCTATGGCAATTAAAGTGAGATAACAGTGTTATAATTATGCATTGTGAAAGGACCTTTGCTTTTGTCCTTGATTTTCATTCCTGTGTTGTTTCGCCTTCTCGTTTGCTCTCAGATACTAATTGCTTTTCAGCTTTGGCTCCCTGCTCCTGGCTTTTTGCTCTTTACATAAAGCTGCCTACAGCTGACTGCTGAAACAATTGAAATAGGCCTAAATTTGGAGAATTGTCCAGTCCATGTCCAAGTTAAAGAGAGTGAATCTTCAGAGAGGAGAGTAGGGCCTCAACAGTTATGATTTGGGCAGCAGATTGAGTGGGTATACAGTTCACATTGGGATCATTCACACTAGATGATTACAATACTAGAATTCCACTAAGTATAGTGTCAACATCTTTTATTATCCTGGGCTTTACAGTTTAGGGAGGGATATTTCAAATTCTCAGCCAGTCAGCATTAGTGTCTCAGCAAACTACAGGCTCTGGGATTCTGTAGGGCATAACAATTAATGTAGAGCATACTGCTAGGTTTATGTAGTGTAAATGCCACCCTTGCCATAATCTTCCTCAGACGCATTGTACATCTTTTTAAATTAATTTGTTGTTGTTAACTGCCCTTGAGTCAGCCCTGACTCATGGCAGCCCTGTGGATAAGACATCCTCCACTGCTCTAGGTATGCTGGGCTTCCCATAATACTGCAGTAGAACAAGAAAGAGGAGTTTTCTAATAGCCAATTATATTTGCACAGAGGAGGTTTCAAGTAACCTGATAAATCCATGAAGATGCAAAATAAGAGCATGCATATTTGCTCATCTTGATTTGAATAATTTTATTCTGAGTTAAATTTCTGACACACACAATCATTTATTTTAACCACCTCTTTTTCTGTCTAAATGCAGTGTTTTACTTTAATATCCCAACCCCCATGACACACACATTCATTTTGTCAGCTTATAAAGAGCGACAGATCATTCAAAGTAGTCAGTGTTAGACAAATAAGTGTACAATTATCATAATCTTCTACTCATATGCATAAAGTCACTTTATCTCCAAATCACAGGTGTAGAATATGTGGTGCAGGAGAGGTGTTTCCTTTCTTTCTTGGTGTAGATTTAGTGGTTTTTGTTTTGTTTTGTTTTTTGGCCACAACAGAATATTACCTTCCTGGACAGAAATCAACATACAAGCAGGGCCAGAAAGCACAATCACCTAAGTGTGAAGGCTCACCAAATATCTAAAGTTATTTAAACAACTCCAGACTCTTAACTGGATATCTGGAATTGACATCCTCTGAATACAGCTTGTGCAAGATTTTCCTACTTTGATCTGGTGTTCTCCTTTCAGCAGTGATCTCCCTCTCTCTTTCTCCAGCAGCCCTGTTAAATGTGTTCCAGGTGAACATCCTAGGCAGGTGGCCAGAATGATGATAGGTCTGGAAACCAAGACCTACAAGGAATGGTTGAAAGAGCTGGATATGATTAGCACTAGAGAAGAGAAGAGAAGATGGTAGGCCTTTGAGATTCTGAAAAGCTGTCATCCCAATAGTAGAGAAGATTTGTTCTCTCTTGCTCCAAAGGGCAGGACTAGTGGATGGAAACTACAGGGAAGTTATTATTATTATTATTATTAAACTTTATTTCTAAAGCGCTGTAATTATACACAGTGCTGTACAAAGTCAGTAAATTTAAGGAATATATAAAAGCCTGCCCGAGGCGTACACTCTAAAAGTAATAACAATTGGATAGAGGAATAGATAAAATTACAATATAGGAAAGAAAAAACAAGTTAAAAAAATCAGATATAAAAGCAAATCACATCAGACATTATCAGACAGCCAGATGACAATCACAAATTCTCTGAGAACGCTTCCCTAAACAATATGGTTTTCAGCTCAGCCTTAAAACTGGTTAGGGAAGTGATGAGCCATGCATGCAGAGGAAGAAGGTTCCTGGAATGAGGGGCAGCAAGAGAGAAGGGATGGATCCGGGATGGGGCAGAGAAAATCCTGGGTTGAGAGAGGAGACTTTGGCTTACCAGAGTGGAGAGTGCGAGTAGGGATGTAGGGAGAGAGAAGATCAGTTAAATAAAGAGGGGCCAGCCCATGCAGGGCTTTAAAGGTGAGTAACAGAAGTTTGTACCTGATGCGGAAAGGAAGAGGGAGCCAGTGAAGGGAAGACAACAGAGGGGAGACATGATCATAACAGCGAGTGAGTGAAATAATGCGTGCAGCTGAATGCTGAACAAAAATTAATGGGTGGAGGTGAGAGAGAGGAAGCCCTGCCAGGAGGAGGTTACAGTAGTCTAGTCGTGAGACCACTAGGGCATGGACCAGTGTTTTTGCGGTAGAAGCTGAGAGATATGGACGGATTTTGGCAGTATTATAAAGAAAAAATCTACAGACCTTGGCTGTAGTCTGGATCTGGGGGATAAATGACAAAGAGGAGTCAAAAATGAAACCAAGACTGCGGGCTTCCTGGACCGGCTGGATAGAGACGTTATTGACAGAAATAGAAAAGGAGTAGTGAAGGGTGGGCTTAGGTAGGAAAACAAGAAGCTCGGTCTTGGACATATTGAGCTTCAGACGCTGATGGTGCATCCAGTGGGAGACAGCTGTTAAGTTCATTTCACCTAAACACTGAGAACTTTTTAACAGTGGAATTCTCTGCTTCAGACCATGCATAATATGATCTCCTTCTTTGGAGCTTTTTTGGCAGAAGCTGGGCCAACCATATATAGGTGGGTAAGAATTTAAGAAGGTTCATGTTGAATCAGACCTATCTTGCCCAGAATTCTGCCCACACAGTGACCAACAAGTTGGAAAAACCCATAAGCAGGGCCCAAATTATTCCAGATGTCTAAGCAGGATTCAGAAAAGAAAGAGGTAAGAAAACAAAAGTAATGACCACAGGTTAGGGAAAGTGGGCAACGGGGGGGGGGGAGTTTCCTTGGTCCACAAAAGCACCATCACATTGACCAGGAGACCTGTCTGGAAAACAGATCACATTGAGTGTATCTACCTAACTCTGAAGGCTAAGCACAGTCTGGGGATTCTGTTAGCATACCGTCCACACAGTTGTCTAACAGACTCCCTGGCCAAGCTGTCACAGCTGGTCTCGGAGCTGGTGTTGGAGTCACCCAGGCTTCTTGTTCTGGGAGACCTCAGCATTCCCTTCAAGGCCAGTTTATCAGATCTGACAGGTGCAGCTCGGAAGTTCATGGTTTCCATGACTACCATGGGCCTGTCCCAATTAGTCTCAGGTCCAACACACTGTGTTGGTAATACACTCGATGTGGTCTTTAGTACGGATCAGGAATATCTGTGGGCGGAGGTAATTCAAACCTCCGCCCTGTCATGGATGGACCATTTTCTGGTCAAGGTGGAACTGTAGGCCACTATCCAAATCCCCCTTGGGGATGGAGGACCTATTGGAATGGTCCGCCCTCAAAGGCTGATGGAACCCAAAAGGTTCCAGGAGACCCTAGAGGGTTTAATGGTTGGGAATGACAGCGATTCTGTTGAAGCCTTGGTTGATACCTGGAATAATGATCTTACCAGAGCCATAGACATTATTGCTCCCGAGCGTTCTTTCTGGCCCACTTCTAATAGGAAACTGTGGTACACGCAAGATCTTCGGAAAATGAAGCGGGCCACACAAAGACTAGAGCGCTACTGGTGGAAACATCACCACTTACCTGACAAGACACACCATAAGGTTCTTCTTGATGCCTATGGAGTGGCAATTAATGCAGCAAAGAATTCGTTCTATGTTTCTCATATTGCATCAGCAGAGTCTCGTCCAGCAGAGTGGTTCAAGGTGGTTAAAGAGTTAACCCAGCGGTCTCCCACCCTGAACCCTCTTTTAGAACCAACCAAAGCCTGCTGTGACACATTCAATGACTTTTTTATGATAAAATCTCTCAGATAAGGGTCGATCTTGATGCCGGTATTACAACAGAAACTATAAGAGAGGTGTCCAGTGACTCTGTGGGCTATGTTAGACTGGATCATTTTGAGCTTGTAAATACCAATGAAGTGGACAAGATTCTTGGATGTGTAAGGAAGACAACATGCCCCCTTGATCCTTGTCATCTTGGCTGAGCATTCAGGGAGGGGATGCAGTAACAGCATTACTTCAATCTATAATCAACGCATCCCTCAGGGAGGGGAAATTTCCATCTAAGCTCAAACAAGTGGTGGTTAAACCACTCTTGAAAAAACCCTCCCTAGATCCCCTGATAAGAGACAATTATAGGCCAGTCTCCTTATTACCATTCTTGGGCAACATGATCGAGAGGGCAGTTGCCTTCCAACTCCAGGCTGTCTTGGATGAAGCCGATTATCTAGACCCATTTCAAACTAGCTTCAGGGTGGGATATGGAATTGAGACTGTCATGGTCACCTTAGTCGATGATCTCCATCTGGGCATCGACAGGGGAAGTGTGACCTTGCTAGTGCTCTTGGACATCTCAGCAGCATTCGATACCATAGACCATGGTATCCTTCTGGTACACCTGAGGAGTTAGGTATTGGGGCACTGCGTTCCAGTGGCTCCATTCCTACCTCTCAGGCAGATTCCAGATGGTGATGCTGGGAGACAGTTCTCGTAAAAGAGAGCTAACATCTGGCATCCCTCAAGGCGCCATTCTGTTTTCCATGCTGTTTAACATTTACACAAAGCCACTGGAAGAGGTCATGCAGAGACATGGGGCGTGCTGTTATCAGTACACTGATGACACCCAAAGTTACTTCTCTATGTGTCCGACTGCTGCAGTGACCAAGGATGGCATCTCTCCTCTAAATGCCTGTCTTGAGTCGCTAATGGGCTGGATAAGGGAAAACAAACTCAACTCAATCCAGAGAAAACAGAGGTGCTTGTGATAGGTACCCGTGATCCAGGGATGGAGATTTGCCAACCAGTCCTGGATGGGGTCACACTTCCCCTAAAGGATGAAGTTCACCGTTTGGGAGTGCTCCTGGACTTGTCTCTACAGTTGTTATCTCAAGTAGAGGCGATGGCCAGGAGTGCTTGGTACCAACTTCGGTTGATACGCCAACTGTGCACCTACCTGGCCCAGATGGACTTTGAAGCATGCACTGCTAACCTCTCGTTTAGATTTCTGTAATGCGCTCTATATGGAGCTACCTTTGTACCAAGTTCTGAAGCTTCAATTGATCCAAAATGCTGCAGCCAGACTGGTCATGGGAACATCAAGATCAAACCATATTACTCCAATATTAAAATCTCTTCATTGGCTGCCAATCAGCTTCCGGGCACAATACAAAGTGTTGATCATTACCTTTAAAGCCCTACATGGCTTGTGCCCGTTACTTAAGGGAACGCTTCTCCCTACACAATCTGCCCCGCACTCTCAGAACATCAGGGAAGAAATTATTGGAATATACGAAAACTAGACTAATTACAACAACTTCCCATAAAGCATTTACAGCCACGTCCCCTAAACTATGGAACAACTTACCGGAGGAGATCCATCTTATTACTACCTTAGAAGCCTTTAACAAGGCACTTAAGACGGATCTCTTCCGGCAGGCCTATTCATCTGACCTTCTATAACAGATCTCAAAGAACACTCCTGACTTTGATAGCATGGAAAACAGATGACGATTTGGTCATTTTAGTGATTGGTAGAAGTTTTGTTGTTCATTCTATTGATCGTATTTTTAGATAATACCGTATCTTGTATTTTATTGTTGATTTTATTCTCTGTTGTAATCCCGCCTCAATCCACAGGGAAAGGTGGGAAATACAAATAAAATTTATTATTATTATTATTATTATTATTATTTGATTTACATAACTTTATAGTGGTTGAGAAAGACACTTTATTAAATACATTAAATACTAAAATCATTATGGAATGAACAATATTATCTGCAATAACCAAAAAAGTTTTTCTGAATCAGTAATGGTAGGGAAAATAAAATGTTACTAGAAAGCTCAAAGAGGGTCGTTATGGTGCCATGGTCTGAGCATTGGACTATGACTCTGGAGATCAGAGTTCAAATCTCGACCCTGGAAACCCACTGGGTGTCCTTGGGCAAGTCACATTCTCTCAACCTCAGAGGAAAGCAAAAGCAAACTCCCTCTGAACAAACTTGCTAAGAAAACCTTGCCTTGAAGTCGCCATAATTTGGAAACAACTTGAAGGCACACAAACAAGAAAGCCCAGAGCTTAAGACATGTTGGCTGACATCCTATTCAGCATTTACGATTTCATAAACCAGATTTATGACATCATAGATTTTTTTAAATTCATATCTAACGGTTGTTGCACCAGTACAACTGATAGTATAGTACCCCCAAAAAAACCACCTTAGAAGCCCAGGTTGCAGCACCAACATACAGTTTTCTAAGGCACTGGGGTTTGAGGCAGTAAGTAAAGAAACATCAAACCTCTTGTGAAGTTGAAGGCTTTCATGGCCGGCAACCATAGTTTTTTGTGGGGGTTTTGGGCTGTGTGGCCATGTTCTAGAAGAGTTTGTTCCTGATGTTTCACCAGCATCTGTGGCTGGCATCTTCAGAGAACGCTGGCATGGAAGAGAGTGGGGTATATATATATATATACTGTGTGGACCTAGGTTGAGAGGAGTTATTTCCATGTTAATCTGTGTATTGTGCTATTGTGAATGGCAAGGCCTCAGGGTGGGAGGATATGCAAAGAGGATTTGTGTCAGCTTAATTAGAGATCTGTTGTCTGCTGGGAAAATCCCTGACCCTGGGTGGTTTTCATTTGCCAAACTTTGGCAGGATACAGACTGCCCAAAAAGGGTGGTCCCCTGCCGCCCTGGTTTGCTCCGCAGGGAAGCCGCAGCCTCCAGACCGCAGGGCTTCCCCGCAGAGCAAAAAGAACCCTTAAAAAGTGGGTTCTTAATGCAGTGCATTTGTGACATTTCAATGCTCCAATGGCTCACTTGCGGCATCACAAACGCGCCAGAACGTGCGGATGCTAAGCGTCCGTCGCGTCAAAATGGTGGCACCCGTGTGCCACTATTTTGACGCCCCTGTCACGTGCTAGGGGTGAGGCCAGTATGGGCGGTACGCCCTCGGCCACCCCCTTGCACATGACGGAGGCACCGTATACACTGGTATGTACAGCACCTTTGCTAACTTTAATGGTTTCTTCTTTCCTGTTGAAGCTTGCAGATTTCAATGGATTTCCTGTGCATTCTGACCTGATAGCTGTTGGCATAGTCCAGAATTTCAGTGTTTTCAAACAGCATTTTATGCCCAGGATGGTTTATAACATGTTCTGCTACTGCTGATTTTTCTGGCTGACTCAGACCGCAGTGTCTCTCGTGTTTCTTTATTTGTGTTTGGACACTGTGTTTGGTGGTCCCTATATAGACTTGTCCACAACTGCATTGTATGTGGTAAACTCCCATTGCCATGAGAGGGTCTCTCCTATCCTTCGCTGAGTACAGCATTTGCTGAATTTTCTTGGTTGGTTTGTAGACCATTTGGAGGTTTTGTTTTCTCACAAGTTTCTCTGTTCTGTCTGTGACAGATGTATAGTAAAAATGTAGCCCAAACGTTGGTTCGGCTTGCAGATGACCTGATTCTTGGATGTCCTGGCATCTGCAAGTCAAACCAATGTTTGGGCCACACATAAGCATACCTTCCAATCTACCTTTTCTATGATTTATATCCCTAGGATAGATTCAGTAGCTCACAGCAACTTGTGCTGATATACAGCCACCCAGTATACTGGATTGCTAGATTGTTCCAGTGTATGATATTTGCTTTCTGAATGAATAAAAAAGCAGAGTGATATTTGCTTTCTGATTCCATATAAGAAAGTGAACAGATTTTGTTTGTTTGTTTGTGTAGACCAATTGCATTTCAGTGGAATGCTAGAGTATAACCACCAAATGCATGAGTGATGCACCAAATATTTGCACTACTCACTTGGAGGGGGGGGATGATGTACCTTTTAAATGAGCTGTTTTTCCTCCCATTTTATTATTGTTTTGGGATTTGTTTAAGTTCATTTCAAAAGGCTTGGCAGGCACTCATTCTTTGAAGCCACCGTTGTTTCAATGCTGTGTGGCACTGCTGTTAAATTTTTGACAGCAATGATTTCCAGAAATGAAGCCATACATTTCCTCTATTCAGCAGAGTAAACAGAGAAAGCAGAGCAATACTGCACATCATCTCATCCAGAGAGGAAAATCTTTTTCTCCTTAACAGTTTGTCTTTTTATGCATTGTTAACAACTTTCTGAAAAGTTCTAGAGCCCTTAAAACTTATAACCTTATAAAGTGATAAGGTTCCCTGGTCCCTCAGCTATGTAGTAAAATACGTCCTTAGTAGGAGCTGACTTCATTTTAATAATTCTGCAGTTATTGGCCAATACGTTTTCTAGTCATGAATCGCCAGCATAAAACAGGAAGTGTGGAAACTCCAGGATTTGGTTCATATGTACCAAAAGTGACTACTCTGAAGACAGGTCACAGTATTTGCGGCACAGGGTCAGCTTCTAATTTATCTAATTCAAAACATCAACTTATAAAATATCAGAGGGTTTTATAGACAGGATGCAGATTTATGCTCTTTCATCAAATGCTGAAAGTATCATCAGTTAAAGGACACCTGATTTGTAATGGAATCTTCTTGCCACTCTCTCTGCATGAAATGCAGCAGCATAAGTCTATAAAAATGATTGTCACTCTGTAATGTTAGAGACAAAATCACATCTTTTTCTTTTGTGGAGTGGTCATTTTTATTTTTATTCATTCAATAACAGTACAGTGGATTGCCAGCATTATATAAAATGCTGCATAAGAGTACTTTGAATAGACAGAATCATCACTGACTTGGATGTCCCCCAAATCCATCAGCCCATCCAAACTCTCTCCTACAGAAAGCCCATTAATCTCATTCTTCCTCCTCCAAATCATAATATCATAAACTAAATTAGTTGTGAATACAAGAGAGCTGGTGTGGTTCAGTAGTTTGAATGTTGCACTACAACTCTGGAGACCAGGATTCGAATCCCTGCTTGGCCATGAAAACCAACTGGGTGACCTTGGGCATGTCACACTCTCTAACCTCAGAGAAAGTAAAAAGTAAACCACTTCTGAACCAATCATGTCAAGAAAATCCTATAATAGGGTTATCCTAGGGTTGCCATAAGTCAGAAATGAGTTGAAGGTGCAAACAATAACAAGCTGGAGGGTTTCCAGAAAAGAGTAACCAAAATAGTGAAAGGCCTGGAAACCATGCCCTATGAGGAACTCCTTAGGGAGCTGGGTATGTGTAGCCTAGAGAAGAGATGGTTAAGAGGTGATATGACAGCCCTGTTTAAATATTTGAAGGGATGTCATATTGAGGATGGAGTAAGATTGTTTTCTGCAGAGACTGACATGGAGCAATGGATGCAAACTACAGGAAAAGAGATTCCACCTAAACATTAGGAAGAATTAATGAAGGAGACTCCACCACACTTCAAGGAAATGACAGCTCTTACTGTCAAGATGTTCTTCCTCATGTTGAGGTAGATTTTTTCCCCTGTAGTTTGAATCCATTGTTCCATGTCCTATTCTCTGGAACTGCAGAAAACAATAATATCTTCAATATGACACCCCTTCAAATATGTATGGGTTTCCAAACCCTTCACCATTTTGGTTGCCCTCCTCTGGACATGCTCCAGCTTCTCAACGCCCTTTTTGAATTGTGGTACCCAGAACCTGGTAGATGCAACCTTCCTGGTTCATGATCCCAATTCTTGTCATTTGTTAACCTTAGACCTTGCTCCATTTGCAGTCTGTGCTTTTAGATTTCCCTTTTGGACTGTTACTTTTATTCACTGCTTGACTGTGCTTGATGTGGACTGATCTGACTGTTCTGCTACATTATCCTTGATCCCTGATGCAGAGTCTTGGGAATCTTTTATTATTATTATTATTAACCTTTATTTATGAAGCGCTGTAAATTTACACAGCGCTGTACATACAATCTTTTAAGTTAGACTCTATCACACGGGAGGCAAATGTCATGAAAATGTGATTAAAATGTGGTAAAATTTTTACTGAGGGCAACAGTGGCCAGTCTTCCTTGCCTGGGATGCTGTCTGAATTCCACAAGCTCTTCAGCACAGACAATATTAGTGTTTCCATGTCAGGAGGGTGAGGAATCTGATCTAGGTTTTACTCAGAAAGAAGGAAGGAAGCTTTGAAAATACCCCCCAATGTTGTCAAATGTTACATCTGTCTTCTCCCTGAGCAGCAAGCAATTATTACATCTATCCTCCCCTTGGGCAGCAAATATCAATCCTTTTACTTAGAAAGGGCTGAACTCAGAAAATATCCACATTACAAAGCCTTGTAGGACAGGTCATACTTGAAAGGGGAAGTTAAGTAGTTACTCTTTACAGCAAAAAGTTCTCCTGAGATTCATATCTGTCAATACAATACAACTCAAGAGCAAATCTGTCCCATCTGAACTGGGAATCAATACTTCTCTTTTAAGCCTCATTCGAAAGGGGCAGCTGCCGCATTGAAAGCATCTGTAAAAGATTAGATATTAACAGTTCATCATCTGTCAGCTGGCTGAGTGGCAAAACATTTCATAAATATTTTTCTGACGCCTCGTACAAAGATATGTGGGAGATGGTTGCATCATTATCTCCAATATTAAGGAAAGCCATTTCTCATCTTCTTGGGGAAACACACAAGTCCAAAGAAACTAGACCCATGATGTGCACTAAGGTGAGGGGGGTCAGGTGGAATAAGACATAACTTATGTGGAATACTTCATTTTCTTTGTTTGAAAGCAGTGTTTTGTTAGAGAACAGTTAGTTGGATTTTGGAAACAGATAGCATTATATAGATACTGCCCAAATCTTATTAACAGTCCAAGCTAGAGTAGATCCATTCAATTTTTCTCTTTTATCTTTTTAATTGTATATTATTCTTTTAATGAGTGATGTTTTAATATTGGACAAGATTAATTCTATTTTAATGTTGGCTTTTGTATGTTTTTAATTGTGCTGGTCTTTTAATTTGTAAGCTGCTTTGTGTCCCAATTTGTGGGGGAAAGCGGGGTTGTTGTTGTTGTTGTTGTTGTTATTGGTGATGAGTCCACACGGATGTAAAACTCATTAATTTAATAGATCTGCTCTAGCTGGGACTACAAATAGAATTCAGGTTCACTGTTACTCAAATCATATCTTCATACAACAGTAGTGGAATACAGGTGGACTGCTGGCTACATGCACCCTGTTGTTTATGAGCCCCATTGACTTTGCAGTCACATTGCCAAATTTTGTGGTATGGTTGGGGGGGGATGTGCAAGGAGTGTGCAACTTGTTTTTAAAAGGAGTCACACCCCTAAAATATTTGGAGTCCAATTTGGGTTAAAGAGAAGGCACACACTCCTTTTGCACCATGTTTTAAAATGTATAGTCATCCCTCTGTATGCACGGATTCTTATCCACAGATTTAGCCATCCACAGCTTGAAAATATTTAAATATATATCCAAAATATAAATCCAAGCAGCAAATCTTGATTTTGCCATTTTATGTAAGGAACACCATTTTACTATACCACTGTATAAAATGGGACTTGAGCATTAATGGATTTTGGTATCCACCGGGGGGGTCCTGGAACCAAACCCCAGCAGATTCCAAGGGCCTACTGTATTTTTGGCCCTCTCCAGACGGGCCCTTTGCGGCACGTCCACTACGTGCTAGGGTTGCCTCGGGGCAGTGCTTGCACACACTCCGCAACCCTAGCACGTCGTGCATGCACCACCGTTACACAGAGAATTACACATGGCACGCGTAACCATTACGTCGCAGCTGCGCAACTTCCATATGGAGCAGCGCAACTGCGATGTATTTGGTGCTTTGTGGTGCAGCAAAAAGGAGCCGCGTTTTTGAGCTCCTTTTCTGCTGCGCGGCTGCGCCGCACAATTTGTATGCTGTGGCGCAGCTGTACAGCAGAGAGAGGCGCTGATGAGGTGCCTCTTCTGGGTGGTCTGTACCCTGCCTTTGTTACCTTTAAGAAACAGTACAATATTGGTAACTATTTACCTTTAAAAAGTAACCTTCCAAGCTCTGTCAAGTTTGCCCAGTTTTATGGCAACTAAGGATGGATTTAAAGCTATTGCTGTTAGCTGCCATAGACTTTTACTTATGGTGACTTTATGAATGGGAAGCATCCACGTCAACTGGCTGACTTGCTCAATTCTCACAGGTTTGGGGTCATGGCTTCTTTAACTGAGTCTATCAATCAGTAATGTGGTCTTCCTCTTTTCCTATGGCCTTCTACCTTATCAAGTGTTATTGCCTTCTCTACTGAGTCATGTCTTCTCATGATATGTCCAAAGTATGACAGTCTCAATTTAATTATTGTGGCTTCTGAGGAGGATTCAAGCTTGATTTGTTTTAATACCCATTTATTTGTCTTTTTAGCAATCTGGTATCCATAGAACTCTTCTGGATTTCAATGCAGATCTCCTTAATCCAAGGACCTCCTCAGTTTGGTGACTCCAGATGTGCTGGCTGTGCTGACTGGGGATGATGAGAGTGATAATTCAACACACAAGGAGAGCACCAGTTTGCAAAAGGCCACTCTGACCTATATACTAAACTGCCCCAGTACACAGATTGAGCAAACAAATACATACATAATGGTTAAATATCCCAATCCAAGGCATCTCATGATTGATTTGATCCCATTTCAGACTGGATGTGAACACTGACAACTGTTCTTATAGCTTAAGAAACAAGCTGCCATTTACCACTTTCTTGGTTTGGCTAACAGGGACATTTTTGAAGTGATCTCAGCATGTAAAGAGCTAAACAGAACATGCCAATCGATTTCCATCTATCACAAATCATTTTCATTAGACATTCAAAGTACAAGTCATCAGAATTTTATAGTTTCTGTCCATGGACTGGAATAGTAATTATTGCATTTTATTATTCCAGTTTGACCAGGATAATGAGAAAAAATTAAGATAATTACTAAGATATGTTTATCACTGCTGTCATTGCCCCCTGGTGGTTTATGTCTTTAGCAAAACACATTGGAGGATTACAATAACCCCCTTAATGATTTGCGGAAGATTTCCCCCCCACTGCCACCAAATTCATAAGATTCCTTTTCTTTATGTACAAGAGACCCTCAAGAATTTGGAAATTGGGCGTATACATAATGAAAAGGCACCTTCTGAATCAACCAATGCATGATGCTGACAGCTATTTGTGGTGTACAGATTTTTCAAGCCCCATCCAGGCTCATACAGCACAAATGGAAAACTGGATGCTAAGTCAAACAAGAATCCAGTTGGTTTCAGATACTTTAGGGGGGATAATAATAATAATAATAATAATAATAATAATAATAATAATAATAATAGGATTTATTTATATGCCGCCCAATCACTGGGAATCCGGGCAGTTTACAACAGAAGGGATAATAGATGGTTCCCTGCCCCCAGGCTTACAATCTAAAAAGACACGACACAAAAGGAGAAGGGAATGGTGGGGGAGAGGGGATCAGGTCCAGCATTCTTCTCTCCCTCTGAGGCCTGGACCAAGGCAGATGGACTGGAGGGAGGGCTCTTCTTCTTCAGGCTAGCCCTGATGGAGCTGGGCCAGCCTATTCACTCCCTCACAGGCCAAGGATGACAGTTATAATAATAATAATAATAATAAATGTATTTCTATACCACCCTTCTATATAATCAGGGCGGTGTACAGCATTATAAAACATCCATACAACATATACAGTTCACAGAATTAAAATACAACAATATAAAACATTAAAACAATCTAACCAGCTTGCCACTGCTGGCAGAGGGGGGAAAGAACTAATTGGGGCATATGTCAGGGAATGCTAACCTGAGCAGAAAAGTTTTAAGCCCCTTTTTAAACTGGGCCAGAAAGGTGGCCGAGTGGAGCTCATTGGGCAGGGAATTCCAGTGGGTCGGGGCCAAGATGGTGAAGGCTCTCCTAGACGTAGAGGCTAGCCTGGCCCCTGGGACCCTCGATAACCGCTGCCCAGATGTTCTGAGAGAGCGGGGCAGATTGTATGGGGAGAGGCGGTCTTCAAGGTATCCTGGGCCCAAGCCATTTAGGGCTTTATAGGTAATAACCAGCACCTTGTATTGCGCCCGGAAGCAAATAGGCAGCCAGTGCAGGTCTTTGAGCACTGGTGTTATATGGCTGGCTCTGGATATGCCTGTAACCAGTCTGGCTGCCATATTTTGCACTAATTGTAGCTTCCGGGTATGGTACAAGGGCTGCCCCATGTAGAGCGCATTGCAGAAATCCAAACAAGAGGTTACCAGAGCGTGTACTACCGTTTCAAGGTGCCTCCGGTCCAGGAAGGGACGCAGCTGGTGAATCAGCCGAAGCTGATAACAGGTGCTCCTGACCGTCGCATCCACCTGAGCTGTAAGGAGCACCCCCAGACTGCGTTATGGAGGGAGGATGCATTGCTTGCCTTGAACAAATCATTTTTCTAGCCCTTGTAAGCTCCCACTTTTCCTTCTGGAGCAAACCAATTGCAAAAGGACCTTGCTATTTGCTGGGAGGTATACTTATATAATAAATTGCAGTGAATATCTAAGATCTGGTGAATGTTGACAATTCCAGGTTGTTATCATGCTATGCTTGTGTGCTTCCCTAGATCAGTTGCCTGGCCGTTGTTGAACCAGAGAGTCATGAATCAGAGAGTCCCTTGTCCCAATTCAGCACAACAATTCTTACCTTTCTAATACAAAAAGCTGTTTTATAGCAGATCAAACTATCTGTGAAGTTATTTATCCATTTAACCCAAAGCCTGGACTACAAATCCCAGAATCTCCATCGAACATAACTGTACTTTCATATGTGATAAGAGTGCATTAGGGAATTGCAATATTGCACAACTGACTATGCAAAAACAGATATTGATTGCACAGTTCCAATACTGGATACACATCTCTGCATGCAATACACAGTGGCACCACATGCACAGTGGCATCACATGTTCAACTCTCTTTCCACAACTTTCATTTCGATGTTACACTAGGGCTGAAAAGATATACAACCACATGCATAAGAAAACAGGACAATAACAGGATGATAGCCAGTGTTTCCAAGATCCAATTTATTTGTATGTTGGAAATTGCCTTGGTGGGTTTTTTACATAAAAAACAGTCTACAGTAGATAGATAAAAATGATTGAGTATGTCAACAGGCTGCATCAAATACAAACAAACCATACAAAATTCACCAGGTATACAAACTTTGTTACTAACAATCTACAAATATTGTTAGATAAAGAAACTAACAAGTTGATCACTAAATAAAGTGAGAGTAATTGGGCCAATTAGATTGTGGATGTGCTGGATCCATTACAGTGAGCATTGGCATTATTATAAATCCGGAATGGGCAACCCATGACCGGTATGTTTTGCTTTAAAGTGAAATTGTGGCCTTTTTGCTACTGACAGATTGGCAGATTCATCAGTGTGATGCCACTGGACTTCCAATAGGTTTGGTGATGGAGTGTTTTCCCTCAAATTTGTCCATGCTTGATCTAAATGCTTTAATTTGTCATAGTTAATTGGCTGCATAGAACCACAATGAAATCACATCCAGTTGAGGATCCCTGATTGGTTATGATCTCATATATGGGAAACGGGTGGAGAATTTTTGGCCCATCAGATGTTTTTTACTGTATGTCTCCAGCAAGTCAGTTTTCATCCTGAGAGAAGTTATGAGAATTGTTGGTGAAAACATCTGGAAACCCAATCATTATTCATCCTTGATATGGGGACTAGCTGTGATTAGTTGGGAACAAACCAGCTTAGTGGATAAACATTCACAAATCCATCATTGTGAATATCCACAAAAAGGCAGCATTCTGCAACCAATTCCCTCCAGATGTGTTGATTCAGGATGGTTGGGGATAATGGGCATTGTAATCAATAAAACTTCATAGTGACTGGTTGGGAAAGTCTACATTAAAGGCTGGAATTTCTCCCTCTTCCCACTCCTCTCCCAAGCTTTTCTGCTACTTTAAGAGAAAGAATGATTCTGGTGCACATCAAAGTTAACAGGGAAATGCAGTCTATACTCCAGAGACTGGAATATCTAAGAAAGATATCAAATTTAGAAAATTGTTTTGTGTTCAGTTGAATTCATCAATGCTCTTAGAAATGTAGAATCCTAGAGTTGGAGGGGACTGAGAGGACTCTTTAGACCAGTCCCCTGACATGCAGAAATACACAACGAAAGCACTCCTGAAAGATGTCCATCTAATCTCTGTTTAACAAGTCAATTTTTCTCCTAATATTTAAGTGGAATCTCTTTTCTTGAAATTTGACTGTCAGCAGCTGGGAAGGTCACCTAAGAGGACAGGAATCACACATAGACAGGCATGATCTAAATGTCCATACAGAAAAATTACACAAAGCATTTTTGATGCATGTCTGTCAGGAGTATTTAATCTAAAATTAGATCAGCCTTTGATTGCAAACTTTTCAAATGTATGCAAGATCTTGCCAAAAAAAAGTGAAGGAGGAGAGCCTTATCACAAGGAATGGTCAGGAGAAAGTGTCAAAGTTCTCATTAGGACAAAATGAGAATAAATTCATAACTGGAATGCATCACTGCTGTGTTCCATGTATTTCTTGTTGTTTAACTTACAGTGACCTCTAGAGGCTTACTCAAATCATACTTTTAAAAACTTGCAAAAGGAGGAACTTGCAAAACCACCCCTGAGTATTCCTTGCGTAAAAGAAACCCTATGATATTCATGGAGCCGCCATCAGCAGGAGACATGAAGGCAGGTACATGCACACACATCAGCTTTGAACCAAAAAAATCCCTAGCTAAAATACTATTATGTAATTTTTAAAATGTGTTCAACCCTCACTTCCTCCAGTACACTTGGAGAGATGCATACTGTCCCTTATTTTAAGCCAAAATAAACCTTTTCTGTCTGTGTGCTAATTTCATGTGCAGGGCATTTTTTTAACGTGGGCAAGGACTCAGCAATAGGCATTTCTAGTACAAATATTTGAAGTCTTTACCAAATGCCCTGCTAAGCAGTTGAAGAAGCTCCAAATAAAGGAAGGGTAAGAATCATGCAGATGTTGTTGGACTGTAAATTCCAGCATTCCTCACCATTGACCATGGCAACTACAGTTACTGGGACTTACAATCCATCAACATCTGGAGGTACCTGGATTTCCCCACTCAGAACAAAGCCCTGGGTCTCTTACATGCTACACAATAATAGTACTTTTGTCCTTCTTTAAATGCCATAGCACCATCCTAAGGAAGCCTGGGAGTTGGAATTTTGTGATGTATTTAGAATTTTCTGCCAGAGAACTCTGGTGTCTTGCAAACTACAAAACTTAGGAGTCTATGGCATTCAGCCTTATTGATTAGAGTGGGATCAAAGTGCCATATTTGCATAACATGTTTCTTTGTATTCAGTGTGAAACTACATTGTACCCCTTTAAGGACTTTCTTAAAAATTTGTGGTACTTTGATTTTTTTTTTGTTTTTGTTTTTTGTTATTGATTTAAAATATTTTTCCCTTCCCAAATTTATATTTCTGAAGTTGTGTGCTATGCCTAGTGTATTTGCATTGTGTGAAACTAGGGTTGCCAGAATAAAAGTGAAATGCCTCCTGTACTTTTCAGGGTTGTGTAGGAGAGAAAATTGTTGTAGGAGTTGCTTATTAGATGGTTGTATGACAGGCAGTATCTACTGAAATTCCCATTTCTATACAACTATTAAAGATACAAGAGACATCCCCAGTTTTCAGTCTTGCAATCCTATGTGAAACAGAGGAGGATGTGCCATTTTAAATGGCATAACCCCTACTGTGACAATTCTAATTATCTTTATTACAGGGCAGACATGCACATCTACTGAGAGACATGTAACAAATTGTTGCCTCAATAGTTCCCTTTCACTTTTCAGCCCAAAAATTCTAAACTGACCCACAAAACAGTTTTGAAATATATAAAATACAACTGATATATAGAAGATGAAAAAAAGCTAACGTTCATGACAGGATTCAGCTTTTTATCAACCAATCTAGAGAAGAAACCAACCATTAAAAGTAATGTCAGAGAAGAAAGAGGGATAAGATCATATGGGCTTTGTGAAATACAGTTGGTATAGCAACAAGAAGAATCACTCTTATATATTCCAAATTGCACTGAAACAGGACATGTGAATTCCCAATTCCTGTTTTCAGTAACATCTCAAAAGGAGACTTCTAATGAGACACCAGTAATGGTCAAGAACTTCAGATTTCTAAGACATTCCACCAAGATTGTAGAAAAAGAGGAAAGAGTATATTGTCTTATTAACACAACTTAGAAAACAGAACATAACCTATTGCTGGAGGTAACAAGGAGGATTAACCTTCTGGTATAAAAAATTGTAAAAGAATTGTGATAAGATCAGATTTGGGAGGAAAGAGGTTCTGGGGAAAAACAAGAGAAACGAATAAAGAATAAAATCAAAGCAATGCAAAATGAATGAAAAGAATCAGAGGAAGAAATGGAAAGAAGATATAATAGAGCAAGAAGATGAAAAGAAGAAAAGGAACAAGAAGATGAAAAAGAAGAATTTACACAAGAAACAGATGGAGATAATAATAAATAATAAATAAAAACTTTATTTTTAGCCCGCCTTTCCTGGGATCAAGGCGGGTTACAACAGCGAAAAGCACAATACAATCAATAAACAATAAAATTAAAAATACAAGAAATACAGAAATATAACAACTATTAAAATACAGCTAAAAATTATCCAACTAGCACAGATATACAAAAACAATGCGGAGAGAGAAGGGGGTTACATTGGAATGTTAGGGGTAAGCCTGCTGGAAGAAAAAGGTTTTAAGCCCCTTTTTAAACTGGTCCAGGGAGGTGGCTGAGCAGAGCTCGTCCGGAAGCAAGTTCCAGAGGTTGGGGGCCGAAGTAGAGAAGGCCCTCTGAGTGGTGGTAGAATATCTTACCTTGGAACTTGTAACATTGCTTCCCAGCAGATCTGAGGTGTGTGGGGCGGATGTATGGGGAGAGGCGGTCCTCCAAGTACCCTGGGCGCCAAGCCATAAAAGCCCATATGGCTTGGGCCCAGGGTACTTGGAGGACGCGCTCCCCATACATGAAGTATTAGGATGAAGAAGTTGATTTAGAAGAAGGGAAATCAGAATCAGAGTTGGAAGAGACCACAAGGGCCATCCAGTGCAATCCCTTGCCATGCAGAAATCCAATCAAAGCATCCCCGACAGATGGCCATCCAGCCTCCGCTTAAAAACCTCTAAGGAAGGAGCTCTACTACACTCTGGCCTGTTACAGACACCAAAATAAAGCTGCTTCAGTCACATGGAGTATGGTGTTTCAATGATGCATGTGTCCTGAGGTTCAGAAGCCACACCAAAGCCACACTCAGTCCTTAGGGCTGGAGCGTGGCTTTGGTGCGACTTCTGGACTCTTAGGACACATGCATCATGAAACACCATACCTCCACTGTGACTCGAAGCAGCTTTATTTTGGCTGTCTGTAACAGGCCTCTGACAGAGTTTGTTCCACTGTCAAACAGCCCTTACTGCAGGAAGTTCCTCCTAATGTTGAGGTGAATTCTTTTCCTGCAGTTTGCATCCATTGTTCCGCATTCAGTCTCTGGGAGCAGAAAACAAGCTTGCCCCTCCTCAATATGCATCTCTTCAATTAATTAAACAGGGCTATTATATCACCTCTTACCCTTCTTTTCTCCAGGATAACATCCCCAGCTCCCTAAGTCGTTCCTCATAGGGCATGGTTTCAAGATCCTTCACCATTTTAGTTGTCCTCCTTTGGACACCACAGTTTCTCAACATCCTTTTTGAATGTGGGGCACCCAGAACTGGACACATTATTCCAGGTGGGGCCTGAACAAAGCAGAATAGAGGGTACTATACTTCCCTTGATCCGAAAAGGGGTTGGCAATGTACGGCCCGTGGTCCGGATCCGGCCCTGCGAGGCCTTGGGACCGGCCCAGCCCGGTTCTGCCACCGATTGCGGCCGACACCAAGCGATACCGCAGCGGCGGCGGGAGCGCCCGAAGAGGGCGGGCGCAGACGGCCCCCATGGCCGAGGAGGGAGAGGAAGAAGGCGCAGAGGCAGGTGCGCGATGACGATGGCGGCGGCTCCCTTCGCCGGGATGCCTTTGTGCTGCTCTCGCGTTGTTGTATGCAGCTGCATAGCGCGCTGTGCTGCCGTGCCAAAAGGCCTTTGCGCCAGCCGGCAGCCTCCTCTGCCCTGCGCGCGCCTGCAGGGCCACGCACAAGGCTAAATAGGAAGAGTTTCTCCTCCTGGAGCTGGCTGGCCAATGGCTGCTGGCAGGGGGCGGGCGGTTGGAGCTCCAGTTGCCCCCATTGGCCAGCCAGCCTCAAGAGAGGAGCTCCTCCTCAGTTCTCACATGGGCCGGCCCAGGCCTGGCAAGGTGCAGGGGCCAGCAGAGGAGGAGGGGAGGAGGGAGGAGGGAGGAAAGGGAAAGAGAAGAGAGAAGGGAGGAGGAACAGAGGAGGAAGAAGATAGCAGAGAAGAGAGATGATTTCCATTCCATTTGTACAGGTCTACTTTGTTTTAACAACAATAGTGGTGGTGGGGATGATGATGATATCAGTCAGTTTCTGAGGCATGCACTCACTCTTTCTGAAGCGAGACAGTGTGACTTTCCAAAGTGCATTTCTGTGTATTTCGGTGCTTTTAATGCTAAAAGGTCTGCTTTAACAATGATGATGATGATGATGATGATATGGCTATCAGCCAGCTTCTGAGTATGGTCAAACTCATGCACAGTGAAGAAAACCCTTGTTTTTTTACTTCAAAATATGAGTTGTTCTATCACGTGTAACAGTTACTTGTCTAGCCCACATTTCACTCGCTTGTTTACAAGAATGTCATGGGGAACCTTGTCAAAGGCCTTACTGGAAATCAAGATATACTATATCTACAGCTTTTCCCTTCATCTACAAGTTGGAATATTTTCCTTCAATCAGCTTATTTTATTATTTACCCATGCAGTAAGTTTTAAGTGCTGCAGGGTTGAACAGAATTTATTCTCATGTAATTTTGCATAGGACTGTAGTCATGTCCTGTATCTCTAATTATGTTGTTGTTTATTCGTGGCTTGTTTGCTTTTTTTGATTATTTGTTTTATTGCTGACATTTAAAGAAAAAATGTATTTAAATATGTTTTAGACAGAAGTATAGATAAAAGCTGGCTTCTGTATACTGTGGCAAATTCATAACCCGAGTTGGTGCTCGGTACTGCCCATACTTAGTAGGACCACATAGTGACATATTCAGTAAACAATCATAAATGCGCTGTTAAGCCCACCTTAACAGCCAGCAGCCAAATCAAGTGAAGGAGGTCTGCTCAGTTGCCAGTTGGGGTGCAAAAAGGATGCCATTTCCAGCTCCCTCCTACTGAGTGACACTGCTCTGATTGTTGCTGCATTCACAACTAATAGCCAATGTAGAATACCAACAATCTCTCTGTAGATGGCATAGTCTAATATTCTCCATGGGTGTAGCTATGAAATGGTCATCATTCGCTTCTGCTAAATTTGTTGCTCTCAGTCAATCTTGACTCATGGCAACTCTGGGGATGAGACATCTCCAAGACACCTGCCCTTCCACCGCTCTGCTTAAGTTTTGCAGATTCATGTCTGTGACCTTGCTAATGAGTCCAGCCATCTGGCATGTGGTCTTCCTTTCTTTCTGTACCTCAACCTTTCCCAGCATTATTGTTTTTTCTAAAGATTCTGTCTTCTCCAGTGGCGTCACGAGAGGAGGTGTCAACCAGTGGGATAACTCATGATGTCACCTCCAACTCATTGACCTTGCAAATGCCTGCCACCCCCTAAATGATGCCACTGATCTTCTCATGATATCGTCAAATTACAACAGTCCCAGTTTAAATCTTGGCTTCCAGGAAGAGGTCCATCTTGATCGGTTCAAGGACCCTTTGTTTGTTACCACTTCTTAATTAATAATTCCATAAATAATCAAGTATGTCTCTTCCTTTCCCCTAGAAAGCACCCAAGGTGGTTTACAATTAAATTAAATTGCCTTTGGTTTTACAAAGTTTTCTTTCCTGGCACCAATAAAAGTTCAGTGCAAAATAGACTACCAAGAAAAAAAAGCTGCATTACAACAAGTTTTCTGTCTGTCCCAGTTCTCAGCAGACTGCTCATCTATTCATCCAACTCAGGTTTGCGGGATGTGCTGCTATTCAAAATTGTTGGGCCCACAGCCAACATGACCAGTGGTCAGGTACAATGTGAGCTGAAACACCACATCTGCACTCCAGGTGTTGGAGATCTCTCTCATCCCCTACTACCTGGCCCTGTTTTCACCCAGAATTTTGGCGGTTGAAGCAGGGACCTTTTGCATGCAGAGCCTGTGCTCTTTCATTGTTGTGCTCTTTCAACTTCAAGTTGTTTCCAATTTTACAGTGATCCTAAAGCAAACTTATCATACTTGTATCTTGGCAAGATTGTTTCAGAGAGCATTTGTCATGCCTTCTTCTTTCTGCTGTTGTTTTTGTTTTGATAATGATGATGTGAATTTAGTTTATATGCCGCCTTCTCCTGGAGTGAGACCCAGAGGACACACAGAAAAATTTGTTTAAAACCATACTATTTTTTTAATATTAAACATCCTTTAACAATTATTATTTAAAGCATACCATTTCAATAATAGCCCCCCCAGTGTGGCCTTAGTAAAGTGTCCTTAAACCAACAAAAAGTCTTTGCCTGCTGGTGAAGGAAGCAGGGAGGGGGCATCTCATGGAAGAGAGTTTCAGAAGGTGGAGTAGCCACTGAGAAGACCCTCTCTCTCATTGCTTTACCAAGTGAGCCTGTGTGTGGGACGAAGAGAAAGCTTCCTCCTGCAGCGGCAGAATGGGAGATGCGGTCTTTCTGGATTCAAGTCATACAGGGCTTTTAGGAATGACCAGCACTTCCTCTCAAGCTAAGAGAATATGACTTGCCCAGTGTTACCATTGGGTTCCCATGCCTAAGAAGGATTTTGAATCCAGAGTCCTATAAACACTCACACCCACTATACCACACGGATCCTGCATGAGCTCTGTTTCTGAGTTATGCACGGTATTTTTAATTCATGGTGTTTACTGTCGTCAGTTTAGTTCCAGAGCTGGTTTTCCATAGCATGGGATAGTTTCATATCCTGACATCAAAAGGAAAATGCTCCAGATGTTCAACCATCCCCACAATCCACTTCCCTCCAAACATATAAAGATATGGCAAGGGGGGATGGCAGAACCAATCATCAAAAATGGTTGCTGTTGCACAGATGTTGCTTTGTATTATACATGAGTGTTTGTTTTCATTTTTGATCCTTATATTGCTCAGTCTCTAACAAGATGAAAATACATATTTATTAAGATTTCACCTGACATCTGAGGGAAAAATGTGCAGTAAGGGCCTGTTAAACGCTTCTACAACAATAGGATACTCTGAACACAAAACAGCACTGACTTTTTGCTCATTTTATGTGTAACATATGAAAGCTGTTGATGTGGGAGGGAAAAGTGTAGATTTAATATTTTGTTAGACACCCTACACGGCTGCCACACTGCAGAATAATGCAGTTGGACACCGCTTTACTATTAGGTGCTCCACCAATAGATGCTGGCCTCTGAGTTTGTTGTGGCACAAGAGCTCTCTGACAAGAGAAGGCTAAATATCCCACAAAGCTATAAATCCCAGAATCCCAATTGGAATGTTGATAGCTGACCATGTTGGGGTCTTGGGGCTCTGGACACCAATCATCTGCTCATCATTGCATTTCAGGTGTGGCTGATCCCTGCAATTTCCCCAAATGCAGGAAACTTGACTGCATAATTTGTGGTAGTGGTAGGTTGTGCTCCTGCCCCATATAAGAATGCACCCTCAACTGCTGAGTACCATGCTCATTCTTCTCATAATAATTTGGTTGTAAGATTGGAAGGTCAATATGGCATGTAACATCATACTTTAGGCCGTCCCTTGTTGCACTGGGTTATCACACTGAGGGATGGGAATGTCATTGTCCCATCCCTGTCCCGTCCTTCTCACCCAATTGCAGGAAGGACTTTCACACATGACCCAGCAGGTTTGAATGAGGCCAGGGTTCAAATCCCCACTTGGCCCTGGAAACCCACAAAATAACCTGTCAAGTCACACATTCTCAGCCTCAGAGGAAGGAATGGCAAACCCATTCTGAAAAAGTCTTGGCAAGAAAAATCTGTGACAAGGTCACCTTATGGTCACTGTAAGTCAGTAAAATTGAGGGACACAACAACAACTGAAGTACTTGTAGATAACAAGATGCCTTGGGAAGAGAGTGACTGAAGATCAAATCACTTAATTCTGTAATGTAGATAGGCACCAGGATACCTGGGGGAATTATAGTGCAGAGTACATCACCAAGGAGATTATCACACACTGATGGGAAGGGACGGGATTGCTTCCCCCCCTCCTATACCATTATTACATCTGTGACGGTGATAGGCTATGAAATTGTAGTGGCCGAACGGCCATTCACCATCATAAAGTGGCATTGCAATACATGAACTTCGTTATACAAAATGCGGCCAATGTCACTTTAATGATGGGTTAATGACAGGATCTGTAGCAATCACGCTTTTTGGACAGGTTAATGACAGGATCTGCTCAACGTCGTCTGGAAGTCCTTCCCAAGATCACATGGGAAGAATAAGATGGAAACGGGACAAGGAACAGGATAACCCCCGTGTGATAACTCGCAAGCAACAAATCCCAGGAATCTTAAATGGAGGCATGGGCAGTTTAAATGGCATCAAACTGCTCTGTTTAACACAGATGCACTTAACAAAGTGAAATCTGTGGAAATTATAACACAGCAGGAAATTACCCAGCTTTGGCAATAGGAAGGGATGAAATGACCTATTAGATTTCCCGCCCCCTCTTCCGACGCAGGAATATCAGCATTATATAAACAGCAATAATAATTAGCATTGCTGTTGAACTTAACGATCATAGGTTTTTGAGCAAAGAGGTAAACGGCTTACAAATCAGCACTTAGCCGGTGCCCTGGTTATGTAGGTGAGCATTTATCTTTCCCTGGGGTTGGGGGGAGGGAACAATTATCACTTAATTATCTTATCTCACCATTTGAAGAGGATGAATAAGCCATTTTCTCCTAGTCCACAAACAAAACAAAAAAAGCAAAAAAGAAACAACAACAAAAAAACCAGAAAAAAAGTACCAGGATTGCACTGGGAGCTTTCCTCTCCTCTCCATAGCACTAGAAAGCCTGCATCATAACAGGATGATTTCATATAATCGGTCTTGAAAGCAGGAGATTCAACACAGACTGTCAACGCCACAATCAGTTTGTCTCAATAAAAGTCAGAAAAGTTGGGGATGGGGGAGCAGAGGAGAAAACAACAACTGCAGCATGATTTTTCTCCTGGCAAGAACAGAGAAAACACAATTGTTTTGTTCTTGGAAAAATGAATAAATAGATAACAAATGGAGGCCTTAAACACAGCTAAATCTGGTACAGTCAGCCCATGTCCATGGATTTTTTTAATCAAAGGATTCAAGCATCCACGGCTTGAAAATGTTTTTTAAGATATCTACATTCCAAAAAGCAAACTGTGATTTGTCCCATTTAAAAAGGGACTTATTTACTAAGCTAACGGTATTTAATGAGACTTGAACATCCACGATTTTGGTACCACAGGAGGGCCTGGAACCAAACCACAGTGGTTATTAAGGGCCACAGTAGTATCCAGGGCAAACATATTAATAACAGGTTGAGCTGTTTTGGCCAAGATGAATGAAACATATGAATATAAGAAAGATGTATGTATGCATGTATGAAGTTTCCATGTGTCTTGACCAGGAGCCAATTATCTTTTTTGGACTGAAACTCCCACAATCCTTAGTCAGCTATATGTAAACAGCCAGACCTTCATACCCATGGATCTTTTATCCATGATTCAGCCATCCATAAAATGGCAAAATCAAGGTTTGCTGTTGAAAGAATATTTTTATAAATTTTATTATTCCAACAGCAACCGTATTTGCCATTTAGTAAGGACACCATTTATTAGGCCATTGTATTAATGGGACTTGAGAGGATGCGGTATGACAGGGAATCCTGGAACCAAACTCCAGTGGATACGAAGGGTCCACTGTTGTTTAGCAATTCATCCCACTGCAAGTCTCCTAGCATTGAAACAATTACCTTCACTAGCAAAAATCATCAAAGAATCCAGAGCACCTTTGAAACTAACGGGGGGGGGGGGGGGGACAACATTTCTAACCGAAGCCTTTATGGGACTTCACAGATACGAATCCTGACTGAGGATTCTGGGAGTTGCAGTCCAAAAAAGTTAATGAAGTGCAGATCAGGATGCCATGCTGCAAGTTTTCAAAAAAGCAGTAACAGACTTCCAAATTCATGACATGCAGGGCTGACAGTCAGGATAGAGCTATGAACAAGTTTGTGTTTGGTCTAAATACTAAATGGAGTCTCCTTCTTGGGAGGTTTTTAAAGAGAGGTTCAATGGGCATTTTTCAAGTGTTCTTTACTTGTCATTCCGCAGGGCAAGGGGTTGCGGTGGTCTCTTCCAACTTCATGATTTCTATGAAATGGAAGAACTGATTTCAATCAACCAAGCCACTTATTCTCTATAAAATTAACACAGCATGGACATTTGCAAATCATATGATGTACATACTCTGTCTTTATAAAGGCCCACACCCCAAAATATAGGATTGGGGCATCATATTCAGTTTGTATAAAAAAGGAGATTCCCAGATCTTAAATAGGAAACATGTCTTATAATAAGGGAACACCTGTCAGTCATAATAAAGTACAAGCTTTCTGGCTTTCAAATTCCTGCATGGCCGGAGGTGGGAGTGGATGGCCTAGTGGTCTCTTCCAACTCTATGATTCTGTGAAATAAGACAGATCCACAGTAATAAGGAACCCGGGCAACCTAGGTGCATCAAATAAATTGCACTAAGTTCATGAAAGCTTATGCTAGAAATTCTGAGTCAGTTTTCTGTTATGTCTTTTTATGCGAAAAAGGACTAACACAGCTGTCTCTTGAATACAAATAGACGGTTGACTTTAAGCAGCAACTACGGAAAGCACTGTTTTTCAGTTGGTTGGTTCTTGTACCAATGTATAAAGACTGCGTGGGTTCATTATTCGCAAGCCTCACTGAATGTACTCTCAAAAAATCTCACACACCTCCTTGGAAGGGGACACTTCCACATAGCCATAGTGTGCGTGGATAAGAAACAATTTCCACAATGCTATAAACAAATGGAACCAAACAAAAAAATTGTAAAATTTGGAGCTGGTCAACTACCTTGGGGTACCTGAGGTTTCTGTATGCGTGATTAGAATTCAGACTAACTTGATCAAACCTGAAATTAGGGTTCTTTCATACTACACCCTATGGCACTATGATTCCATTTTAACTTGCAATGAGTCCCTCATGTGGAATTCTGGGAATGTAGTTTGGTCCACACAGGGCCTCCTGACAGTTCTAAATACCCTCCTAAACTTCAAACCAGGATTCCATTGGCTGGAATCATGGCATTTAAAGCATGATAAAGTGCTATCATTGCGTTATATGAAAGGGCCCCAGACTTCCAATAGCATCCCAATATTTGAAGTATTTTTAGAAAAGCTACATTGTGAACTCCTTGGATCCCACATATGGAGAAAAGTGGAATATATAAATGAAAAACACATAAATCTTTGCATGCAAGCTTGCTGTGTGTTTGAGTGTTAGACTAGGACCTTAGACCAGGTTCAAATCCTGCTTGACAATGGAAGCCACAATAACCTTGGACAAGTCATGCTCTTTCAGCTTCAGAGGATGACAAGTCAAAGCCCCTCTGAAATAAATCTTGCCAAGAAAACCCATGACAGGTTCACCAACAACCTGAAGGCACACAACAATTACAATGTGCAGTTTGTGACCGTCTGCATGGAACTGATGTGAACCAAATTTAATTTAACTTTGATTCTCAATCATAACCAGTGTCATACAACTCAATCTGGCAATGATGGGTAAAATCTTCCCTCCCGCTCAATGTGTTATATGTAGTGTAACACACACACACAACAAAATGCTGGTTAATCAGAGACATCTTTTTTGGCTGAATGCACCATAGCAGCCTATATGAAAAGCCCTAATTTCATGTATCCCTGCAACTCTTGGATGTATGTTTCATGGGCTTCCTTTTGACGTCTTAAGAATAAGTCACCACAGGAGAGGGAAAGCCACAAAACAGGTTGCTTTACAAGACTTTGAGGAGCACAGTGATCAATGGTTTATTTGGAACAACCAGCAGGAGAGACTGCTGGAAAAAGTAGAGGCTAAGATAAACGGTCCAGCGACAGTAGTTCAATGTACATTTATAAAGCCACTAGAATCCCATCCACCGCGGTGTGTTGTTACGGGTGGCTTTTATGAAAAATCACCATGCAAAAGGATATCTTCCCTGCAACCAAGAAATCCGGAAAGGCTTGACTGCAAAATGGATGAGTTTCCATGGACTGTATTTCAAAATCAGTTTCTCCCATTTAGCTCCCAACAAGTCTGATTTGTGGGGAACAACAAGCAGCTATTATTCCCCGGGGTGTAAGCTGGGAAACCATGACAGAGGACAGGTAGCTAAACCCTGCCTAAAGCAAGAATTAGCTAGGTGTCAATCTAGAACATTTCTGCATGTGTGAATCACAAGTCCTTTTGATCTCATTTCACACTGACGGCATTCCACCACCACCCCAAAAAAATCTGTACAAAGATCCACATTGAAAGGTGTGTTTTTTTAAATGAAATTTGATTTCCTCCCACAAAACATACATTTCCAAAAGACATTTTTTATCTCAATACATAATCCTCTTCAAATATATTTCATATTCTGCTTCTTCTTTTTTTTTTCTGAGCTGAAAACAGCATTGCAATTTCGAGAAGGCAAAATGTAATGGGTCACCACATTTCTATCCAGATGTAAGCCCAGAAAGGAATAGTTTTCAGAATCTGTAAAGATGGCATTCCTCAACTAGCAATCCAAACATTGGTCTGAGGGCCACCTCAACATTAAGGAAGAACTAGGTAGTTTTTCCAACTCTATATCTATGATTCTATGCTGCTTTTTAATCTATTTACTGGAGTGTGTTTTTAAGCCAAATTTTAAAAATAATATTGGGATGTAGTTCAATTTAATATAATTTAATATTTGGCTTGACATTTTTTTTAAAAAATTATGGAAGCTACCTTCAATCCATCTTGAGAAAAAGGTGGGATATCATTTCAAAAAATAAAGTATCAAAAACTTGGCAGTGACGGTAAATGGGAGTATTAGGGTAGATGTCTGTTTGTTTGTTCATCTGCCCTAGTCCTAACTAGTAGAAGCAATCTGAGATGCAGCTGCCTCCCATTCAACTATTTGTGGTATTTTCAAATGGAGGTTGAACCTGGCCCTTTTGCATAGAAGCAAATTCTGATCACCAGCGGGGCCC